>NC_090260.1:54580319-54696927 GCF_037325665.1 Littorina saxatilis
TAACGTGCGCCACACACAAGACAGAAGTCGCAGCACAGGCTTCATGTCTCACACAGTCACATTATTCTGACACCGGACCAACCAGTCCTAGCACTAACCCCATAATGCCAGACGCCAGGCGGAGCAGCCACTAGATTGCCAATTTTAAAGTCTTAGGTATGACCCGGCCGGGGTTCGAACCCACGACCTCCCGATCACGGGGCGGACGCCTTACCACAAGGCCAACCGTGCCGGTCTATGTGCGTATAAGTGTGTGTTATGTGTGTATGAGATTTGTGTCAGTCAATGTGTGTGTGTGTGTGTGTGTGCGTGCGTATGTACAGTGTGTGTGTGTGTGTGTGTGTGTGTGTGTGTGTGTGTTTGATTGCTTAACGCCCAGGCGACCACGAAGGGCCATTATCAGGGCGGTGCTGCTTTGACTTATAACGTGCGCCACACACAAGACAGAAGTCGCAGCACAGGCTTCATGTCTCACCCAGTCACATTATTCTGACACCGGACCAACCTGAGTGTGTGTGTGTGTGTGTGAATGTGTGTGTGCATGAGTTTGTGTGTATGTTTGTGTGTGTATGAGTGTGTATATGTGTTTGTTTGTAAAGGTGTGTGTGTCCGTCTGTCTATGTGCGTATTTGTTTGTTTGTTTCCATAATTATCAGGGCGGTGCTGCTTTGAGATATAACGTGCGCCACACAAAAGGCAGAAGTCGCAGCACAGGCTTCATGTCTCACCCAGTCACATTATTCTGACACCGGACCAACCAGTCCTAGCATGCACTAACCCCATAATGCCAGCCGCCAGGCGGAGCAGCCACTAGATTGCCAATTTTAAAGTCTTAGGTATGACCCGGCCTGGGTTCTAACCCACGACCTCCCGATCACGGGGCGGACGCCTTACCACTAGGCCAACCGTGTATGTGCGTATGAGTGTGTGTATTGTGTGTATGAGATTTGTGTGAGTCAATGTGTGTGTGTGTGTGTGTGTGTGTGTGTGTGTGTGTGTGTGTCTGTGGGTGTGTGCGTGCGTACATGCGTGCGTATGTACATGTGTGTGTGTGTGTGTGTGTGTGTGTGTGTGTGTGTTGGTGTGTGTCTGTTTGTATAAGAGATAAAGAGAGAGAGAAAGAGAGAGAGAGAGAGAGAGAGTGGGTAGGTTTGTGTTTGTGCGTGTGCGTAAGTGTATGTGTGTGTGTATGTGTGTTTGTTTGTAAAGGTGTGTATGTCCGTCTGTCTATATGTGCGTATGGGGGTGTGTTTTGTGTGTACAGTGAAGTGTGTGTGAGAGAGTGAGTGAGTGCGTGTGAGTGAGTGTGTATGTGTGTACGTGTGTAACTTGGGTGTGTGTGTGTGTGTGTGTGTGTGTGTGTGTGTTCGTGTGTGTGTGTGTTTGAGAGAGAGAGAGAGAGAGAGAGAGAGAGAGAGAGAGAGAGAGAGAGAGAGAGAGAGAGAGAGAGAGAGAGAGAGAGAGAGAGAGAGAGAGAGAGAGAGAGAGAGGTTTGTCTTTCGCTGGGGTATGCAGTGCCTTGGCGTTGCACATCTACTTAATTTTCTCTATAATTATGAGCCTTGTCACAGTACAGTGTACACGAGAGACTGCATTGCCCGTGCGTTGAGCAGAGAAAGTAGGTCATTCTCAGCTGACTATTTAGCGCGGTCAGATTTTAGTTTTCTTCTATATTCCTTTCCACTTTTGCTGGGGTACTGGCCGAGTTAATCGTTTTCCCATGTGTGTGGGACCTGTAAGGAATTCGAAGCGGCAACGGACCACAGATAGGTCTTTGTTCTACTCCCCCCCCCCCCCTCCCCGAAACATCCGTCCGAGATGGTGGCTACTGACTGGACTTGCAACTTTCTCAACTTGTACAGTACGAACTGCAGTGACTCGAATTTGAGTTTTGGGATTTCTCTTGCTCTACCTTTTCTGATAATGTTTTACTTAGCTCGTGTTTAGATGCAATACATACTGTCTCTTTACATTTAGTCAAGTTTTGACTAAATGTTTTAACATAGAGGGGGAATCGAGACGAGGGTCGTGGTGTAGAATAGAATAGAATAGAATAGAATAGAATAATCTTTATTGCCATGAAACACACAGTTTATAAGGCACGTAATTAATTAACAAAGAAACTGTAGTAAAAGCAAACATCACCGTTTTTTGAAACATTCGTAAACAAACTGTGCTAGCTGGGTTTGTAGTTTGGGTATTTGTAATATTTGGCTGGGAAGAGTGTATTGGCCTGAATAGGCTATGCTTGATATGAATTTTTCTCTAATGGAAGTATATTTGGTGCATTTATCCAACAAATGTATTTCATCCTCTATCACATTACATTTTTTGCATAATCTGTCATTTACTGGTGTATTTAAATGTCGACCCTTTTCAATTTCTAAATCGTGTGCACTTATTCTTAACTTTGTTAATGCTTTTCTGTGATCTAAATTTTTTACCTCATTGATATAAGATTGCAATTCGTATTTCCTCGAGTCTGTTACTTTTGCGTAGAATTTTAATTTTGAACTTCCTTCAGACTTTTTATTAATCCAGAATTTTATGAATTTGCATTCTAATTTCTCTTGTATGTGTGTGTGTTTGTGTGTGTGTGTGTGTGCTTGTGAACTCAGAACTCAGAACTCAGAACTCATTTAATTGTCATAAAAACACAGTAAAGGGTTTATCAGACACGAAGTGGATATTTGTAAAGACAAGAAGAAATATCGTCCATGGAGCAGTGATTACAACATTGTTATGTATCTGTAGTTATGTCATTATTGCGTATAATCATGCAGTTGTATACAAATTCAGCAAGTTGTTGCTGTGTGCGTGTGCATGTGTGTGTGTAGAGCGATTCAGACCAAACTACTGAACCGATCTTTATGAAATTTTACATGAGAGTTCCTGGGTATGATATCCCCGGACGTTTTGTTTTTTTCGATAAATACCTTTGATGACGTCATATCCGGCTTTTTGTAAAAGTTGAGGCGGCACTGTCACACCCTCATTTTTCAATCAAATTAATTGAAATTTTAGTCAAGCAATCTTCGACAAAGGCCGGCCTTCGGTATTGCATTTCAGCTTGGTGGCTTGAAAATTAATTAATGACTTTGGCCATTAAAAATCTGAAAATTGTAAAAAAAATAATTGTTTTATAAAACGATCCAAATTTACGTTCATCTTATTCTTCATCATTGTCTGATTAAAAAAACCATATATAAATATGTTATATTTGGATTAAAAACAAGCTCTGAAAATTAAAAATATAAAAATTATGATCAAAATTACATTTTTTAAATCATCTTTCATCTTATTCCTTGTCGGTTCCTGATTCCAAAAACATAGAGATATGATATGTGTGAATTAAAAACACGCTCAGAAAGTTAAAACGAAGAGAGGTGCAGAAAAGCGTGCTATCCTTCTTAGCGCAACTACTACCCCGCTCTTCTTGTCAATTCCATTGCCTTTGCCACGAGCGGTGGACTGACGACGTACGATGCTACGAATATACGGTCTTGCTGAAAAATTGCATTGCGTTCAGTTTCATTCTGTGAGTTCGACAGCTTGACTAAATGTTGTATTTTCGCCATACGCGACTTGTTTTGTTTTAGGATCGATTTTGATAATGATTGAGAAAGGAGAATAGCCGGTGTTAGTTTTACAGTCGGTTTTATGAAGTTTGAGTAAAGAAGTGCGTGGTTTTTACCCTCCTTTTCGTTTTCCTTCCCCTTCTTTAGTTTGCTATTATTATGCTATATTTTCCTGCTTCTACACACACACACACACACACACACACACACACACACACACACACACACACACACACACACACACACACACACACACACACACACACACACACACAAATCGAATCTAAAACTAAAGAGCCGAAATGGCTGCACTCTAACTCATCTTTGATCTCCCAAAAAACAAATCAATCAATCATTCACACATGGATCAGAGGCAGTGATATGGCTGACAGAGAAGCAAAAGAGGCTGTTACAGATCAAGCAGCATTTCATGACATAAAATTAACTAAGACGGGAGCAAAACACAAAATGGCCAAAGTTATCTGGCGTCACTGGGAAACAGAATTAAAAATAGAAGGCAATGCTCATGGTTGGCTTATTCTGCCCCGACAAACAAAACAAAACAGGCCTTCACTCCCCACCTCCCTCCTTTAAATTACGTCGCAGCAATCGCACGGATGGATGCGCTCACAAGTGCTTTCCCCGTCTCTGTGAATGTGAAAAGTTTATATTTTTTTACACCTCTTTGACCGCTGCCAATCACTCCAACAAGACTTCCGCAACCTACACACCACAGGAGCTCCTGTGCTACACACCCTTGTCAACGAACACAAACTGAAACCCCATGAGTTTTTTTTTTTTAGATAAACATTGCACGCTTCAATGGAAGCTAGCATACACCCTGTGTCTCTCAATATATAAGGCTGAAATAGGATATCTGTTTTAAAAACCCTGATCTCTGTTCCTCCTTCCCACCCCTCAATACTCTCTCACGCCGAGCTTTTTCTTCTTCATTGTATTATTTTTCCAGTTATGTATTTACTTACCTATTCAGCCACAAATATAACAATATTCCACATAAAAAATATAAAAAAATAAGCCTACAAAACCGCTCCAGTCCAACCATATTCCGCGTACACAATCTTCACTTCCATCCCCATTTTGAAACATCGCAACAGACTTCCAGATATGATTATAACACGACCATATGTGTTCTCTGGTTGCATGTTTGTTCAGTGTCTTGTCCCCACATAAAGCATATTAACTCTACCTGTCCTAAAGCCAGTTGCAGTTCTAAGAGGACGTTAAAACTAGTTATCATCATCACACACACACACACACACACACACACACACACACACACACACACACACACACACACACACACATACCTAAAGTGTGGATGGTTACCTAAGAGGCGGCACTGGGTGTAGTGCCTTTCTAGTGCACTTGCACTACAACAGCACTGGGTGCAGTACTCGCTCCGGCATCGAAGAATTTTGCACTAAAAAATGCACAAAATTTGACCTATTTCGTCACCTATAGAGGACGGAAAGAATGTCATTTTGAACATTGTTATGACATTCTTTCCGTCAAAAAAGTCAATTTAACGGTGTTAAATGAAGCGACCATCCACACAATTAGGTTGCCATCCAGAGTTTAGGTTGCCATCCACGTGTGGATGGTTGCCTTATGGTGATTTAGGCAACCAAACCTGTGGAAACATGGGTACACACGCACACACACACACACACACACACACACATATATATATATATATGAAAAATCCCATGTATGTTTTATGATTGTTGTTTTGGTCTGAATACAATTTGGAATCTTACTACACTCATAGACCTATATTAATACAGGTCCCTGCTACAGTACTCTTGTTGATTTTACATTTAAGTTGTTGTCAGAAGTATTTTGTTCGTCGGTTCGTGTCTGGTGCGTGTGGTTTGAATGCCGCCCTGACAAAATTAATGTCTTTTAAAAACACATTCACGGTAACATCTTCGACGCAGACACAGACAGTTAGGAAGGGCTCCTAATATGGACCACTTTTTGTTTCATGCTGATAACTAGCTTGTTTTCTTGCGAAGAAGTTTTATTTTGTGTTTGGTAGTCCTTCTCTCTTAGGTTGGCCGTTAGGCCTAATTAGAGTGAAATAGCTTTGATAGACATTCAGCAAAAATTAAATACATACAAAATCACAAATGGTACATATTAGGAGCCTGGGCGCCTAATATGGACCAGTGAAGCGGCCTTCACGAATCACTGTAAAAAAAAAGCCCCCTATACTTCAAAATAGCATGATACAACTTAGTGTACAAGTCAGACTAATTCAAATAATGCTTTAGATTGATCTGTTTCGGGTTGATGAGAGCATTATTTGAAGAACACCAGGAAACTAAAGAAGCTTATCAAAAACAGAGTGAAAATAAGTAAAATTATCAACTTGCACGAAAAGAAGACTTTTTGTTATTTTTTTTTTAAACTGATCTCGAGGGCTAGTAATAGGTTATTTCCAGCAAGCTTCTTAATGAATTAATGAAAAAAGCCTTTAGCTTCTTTTTCTTCGATTTGTTGAAGGTGGTCCATATTTTAGGGGACTCGCACATACTTTGAGATTTTGCTATTGATTTTTTGTTTGAAGTAGAAACTTGGGGTCAACACTGCTAAAATGTAACAAATGCGGCCTTAGCTGTCATAGCAATTTTTGTGTGAAAGCTTTGGCTGTGAACAGAAACGAGTCCGTTTTAGGCAGCACATTTAGAGTGAACGCTGCCAAAAGTGAAAAAAAGAGAAAAAGCCTAACAGTTTTGAGATTTGTGTTTCTGCAACTGTTTTGACATGTGCAAGTTATCCAGAGAGGGTGAATATAGCGATGACTTTGTCCGCACGTCGCTGGGCATATCAGCGCAGTTCAACGTTGCCAGAGACCAAAGAAGCGCTTTACTCAGGTCGCAGCGCGCGGCGGCTCACTGGAGGAATGTTTGAAAACTATCTGTGCTCGACTGCCAGCAGACCACAGGCACATTACACCCACTAAAGTTTGGACTTGTACTGGCAGAGAGCGAATGCAAATTCTTGTAGGCATACACAGACGCAACATAGCATATACAGACAATAACACCCACAACACTTCAACAGCATATGAAAGGAATAACAAGTCGCGTAAGGCGAAAATACAACATTTAGTCAAGTAGCTGTCGAACTCACAGAATGAAACTGAACGCAATGCCATTTTTCAGCAAGACCGTATACTCGTAGCATCGTCAGTCCACCTCTCATGGCAAAGGCAGTGAAATTGACAAGAAGAGCGGGGTAGTAGTTGCGCTAAGAAGGATAGCACGCTTTTCTGTACCTCTCTTTGTTTTAAGTTTCTGAGCGTGATTTTAATCCAAACATATCATATCTATATGTTTTTGGAATCAGGAACCGACAAGGAATAAGATGAAAGTGTTTTTAAATTGATTTCGACAATTTAATTTTGATAATAATTTTTATATATTTAATTTTCAGAGCTTGATTTTAATCCAAATATAACATATTTATATGTTTTTGGAATCAGAAAATGATGGAAAATAACATGAACGTAAATTTGGATCGTTTTATAAATTTTTATTTTTTTTTACAATTTTCAGATTTTTAATGACCAAAGTCATTATTAATTTTTAAGCCACCAAGCTGAAATGCAATACCGAAGTCCGGGCTTCGTCGAAGATTATTTGACCAAAATTTCAACCAATTTGGTTGAAAAATGAGAGCGTGACAGTGCCGCCTCAACTTTCACGAAAAGCCGGATATGACGTCATAAAAGACATTAATAAAAAAAAAATAAAAAAAAACGTATGGGGATTTCATACCCAGGAACTCTCATGTCAAATTTCATAAAGATCGGTCCAGTAGTTTAGTCTGAATCACTCTACACACACACAGAGACAGACACACACACACACACACACACACACACACACGCGCACGCACGCACATACACCACGACCCTCGTCTCGATTCCCCCTCTACGTTAAAACATTTAGTCAAAACTTGACTAAATGTAAAAATAAATCCGCAAATCGCGCACAATACACCAGTTAGAAAAACAAGGAGTACCAAAGCGGCGTGCAGAAACTAAACTGACTCAGAGACTGAGAAGAAACATTTATCACACGATGTGGATAGCAAACATTAAAATAAAACAGATAAGTCAAGCAAAAAATAAACACAAATATCGAAAACACAATAAGCAAAGGTAAAGAAAACAAGTCGCGTAAGGCGAAAATACAACATTAATTTTAGTCAAGTAGCTGTCGAACTCACAGAATGAAACTGAACGCAATGTAACGCAGCAAGACCGCATTCTCGTAGCATCGTCAGTCACCCGCTCACGGCAAAGACAGTGAAATTGACAAGAAGAGCGGGGTAGCAGTTGCGCTCAGAAGGATAGCACGCTTTTCTGTACCTCTCTTTGTTTTAACTTTCTGAGCGTGTTTTTAATCCAAACATATCATATCTATATGTTTTTGGAATCAGGAACCGACAAGGAATAAGATGAAAGTGTTTTTAAATTGATTTCGAAAATGTAATTTTCATATTAATTTTTATATATTTAATTTTCAGAGCTTGTTTTTAATCCAAATATAACATATTTATATGTTTTTGGAATCAGCAAATGATGGAGAATAAGATGAATGTAAATTTGGATCGTTTTTAAAAAAAAATATTTTTTTTTACAATTTTCAGATTTTTAATGACCAAAGTCATTAATTAATTTTTAAGCCACCAAGCTGAAATGCAATACCGAAGTCCGGGCTTCGTCGAACATTACTTGATCAAAATTTCAACCAATTTGGTTGAAAAATGAGGGCGTGACAGTGCCGCCTCAACTTTCACGAAAAGCCGGATATGACGTCATCAAAGACAGTTATCAAAAAAATGAATAACGTATGGGGATATCATACCCAGGAACTCTCATGTCAAATTTCATAAAGATCGGTCCAGTAGTTTAGTCTGAATCGCTCTACACACACACACAGACAGACACACACACACACACACACACACACGCACATACACCACGACCCTCGTCTCGATTCCCCCCTCTACGTTAAAACATTTAGTCAAAACTTGACTAAATGTAACAAAAAGATATGCCTGCCGACAGTCAGTGTGTGAGTGCGTGGTTTGTGCGTCAGCGGGGTGTGTGTGTGTGTGTGTGTGTGTGTGCGCGCGTGCATGCGTGCGTAGGCTACGTTCTTGCGTGTGTGCGTTCGAATGAGAAAGAAGAGAGAGAGAGGATTGAAGAATGAGGTCACGCTCTCTGTCACATGAATACATATATACACACACTGAAGGCTACCTCGGACACGAACACTTGCCAACAACTGTGGTTGGACATGCTTTTGAAATGGAATATTTTTTCGACATGATTTCTGGACATACGAATCCCGCTGTGTTGCCTACTGATGTTGCGAATGATGAAGGTTTTGAGTTGACTGACCTTGAGGATGTATTGCATCAGGCGTTTATCGTCTCAAATTATATCCTTGCTACTTTTCAGGACGGTCAACTAATAATAATAATAATAATACGAATATTTATAACGCGCACATATCTCACCAACAGGCGACTCAAGGCGCACATACACTCATTCACACACACGGAGACTTAAAGTCACTAGCACACACACACCATCAACCATTAAAATATGTACCTGTAGTTATTCAGGGTGGGATGGGGTGGGCAGTGTAGAATGCATGGATTATTTGGAAAAAAGGAATGTCTTAAGTGCAGATTTGAATGATTCGAGGGACTGTTGTTGACGGAGGGGGAGAGGTAGTGTGTTCCATTGGCTAGGTGCTTGGAAAGAAAATGAGCATTCATGGTAACTTGGATAGTCAAAGTTTTTATTTGTTTGATTCCCATCAAAGAAACAGAAATGGTAACCATTCTTCAAATGGCGCTGCAGTTTTGATGTCATCAAGTTAATTCCTTTGCAGAATTGATTGATTTTCTCAAAAGCCATTATCAATGTGTTTATCAATTAACACCTGTTTATTTCTGTCCAACTGCAATGCAAACTCAATGTGGAGGAAACAAGGATTCATTACAAACAAGTCATCCCTGTACATCAACAGATTTATGTACCTCAATCAATACTGCTGGTATGAGTGACAGGAATCTAAAAGAAACAAGTCGCGTAAGGTGAAAATACAATATTTAGTCAAGTAGCTGTCGAACTCACAGAATGAAAGTGAACGCAACGCAACGCAGCAAGACCGTAATATACTCGTAGCATCGTCACTCCACCGCCCGTGGCAAAGGCAGTGCACGTGGAATTGACAAGAAGAGCGGGGTATTCGTTGCGCTGAGAAGGATAGCACGCTTTTCTGTACCTCTCTTCGTTTTAACTTTCTGAGCGTGTTTTTAATCCAAACATATCATATCTATATATTTTTGGAATCAGGAACCGACAAGGAATAAGATGAAAGTGTTTTTAAATTGATTTCGAAAAAAAAATTTTGATAATAATTTTTATATATTTAATTTTCAGAGCTTGTTTTTAATCCGAATATAACATATTTATATGTTTTTGGAATCAGCAAATGATGGAGAATAAGATAAACGTACATTTGGATCGTTTTATAAATTTTTATTTTTTTTTACAATTTTCAGATTTTTAATGACCAAAGTCATTAATTAATTTTTAAGCCACCAAGCTGAAATGCAATACCGAACCCCGGGCTTCGTCGAAGAGTACTTGACCAAAATTTCAACCAATTTGGTTGAAAAATGAGGGCGTGACAGTGCCGCCTCAACTTTCACGAAAAGCCGGATATGACGTCATCAAAGACATTTATCAAAAAAATGAAAAAAACGTTCGGGGATTTCATACCCAGGAACTCTCATGTCAAATTTCATAAAGATCGGTCCAGTAGTTTAGTCTGAATCGCTCCACACACACACACACACACACACACACACACGCACGCACACACACACACGCACGCACATACACCACGACCCTCGTTTCGATTCCCCCTCGATGTTAAAATATTTAGTCAAAACACTTGGTGCTGTGCTGTTAACATTTGAACAAAATGCATTTTGTTCAAATGTTTAGAGCAACTTGCTACTATATAATCGCTGTATGCGCTTTGCGCTAAATGTTGGCACTATGCATCATTGTTGGAGCACCCTCCTGTAGTAGATGCACCATGCATAAAAATGTACTGTGAAATGTTTCGTGTAAATTATTGTCACAATAATGTTTTGTGCGCCCCCATGTATGTGTTCTGTGCTAATAATGCACGGTTGTGAAATGTCCGTACACATTTTGTGGCACTATGTAATTGTTAGTGCATCCTCCTGCGGATGCTTCGTGCTAAAATTGCACTTCCATTAAAATATTGTACGCTCATGTCAACTGGTACTATATTTTCAATTGTTTCTCTGTCAATTTCAGATGTTTGTTTCCAATTACTTCAGTATCTCCCTGTTGCAATTCCAGGTGATTCATTATGCATGTGCCAATCAGTTTGAGGTGTTTAATTCTGATTCCTGTATTTACAGTGTAAAATTAAAACTATTGTTTTCAAACATTCCTATGACACCTGGTAATGGTTCTGTGTTTTTTTGTAATTTGTATTTTGTTTTTCTGCAATAAATATTTGAAATGGATCTGAGACTGACTTACTACTTTTAGCACTCTTTTTCACCACATTCCCACGTACAGATATTGCAATATCAACTCTTCCTTTCTACCTGTTTCAAACAAGCTCTATTTTTTAATTAAAAAGTTTTTTTTTTCTTGTGGCTGTTTGATCAATTATGGCAAGCATTGACTGAAATAAACCATTTATATATATCCAGCACAACATGCAATTCATTAACTTTTGACCCTAACCTTTAACACTTCCCAAAATAAATCTTTGGTGGACATTGCATCGACGCTGTTCATTTTGAATGAACATTTTTCTTGTTAGATCAGTGGTCTATGCCGGCGCATAGTTGTGACTGGATCAACTCGCTGCGCTCGCGGTAAGTGCTGACAACCGGAAGAAAGCTGCATTCCGAAAAAAGTCACTTCCGTTTCGCCATTTTTCGATGATGCCAGAGAAGTGAACCATGATTTCAAGATGCCCGGTGCAAATTGTTGTATGCCTGGATGCAGCGTGAGCTCACTAAGATCTTCAACGCTTATAACTTTCCATGGTATACCAAACGGAAAAGCGGATGCCGAATGGAGAGCTGCTCTTCCACAAAATCAACCGTGCTGACAAGCTTTTCAACCCGAAGAATGCGAGGATGTTCCCGACATTTCAAAGAAACATGCTTCAAATACGGTACGTAAAAAAACTAGTAATATAGCGAAAATAAGCTTTCATCTGATTGTCTGTGCTGTGTTGTTTTGCTTGTAATGCTTCAAGTGACGAAGCTCTAGTAGTATCAATCAATCAGTATGAAGCTTAGTACTTGTACTGAACTTGTAGTAACTAGTACTTTTACAGCTCGCAGACAAAAAATAACACAATCGTATTCTGAATCATACATTGACAAAGGCGTAATTCTGAGCTATAATTATTAGGTAATGGGGGAAAAACCACTCTTTGTTCTTGTGATAATGTGTTTTTGAATATATTCTAGTAAACTTCTGGGTTAGAAGTAGAACTTAGATTTCTTTTGTTGTTTTACTCGGTCACTGAGTCAGTCTTGTTCATTCTTGACAGATTTGCAGTAGTGTGTTTTACTAATTCTTGTTTCTATTTCAATAGATCTAAATGTATAGGTCTGTTTAGTTAATTTAACTTATAATTTCGACTCAGCATTTTGAACATTTTCTTTGCATGTTTTTTTGCTGGGCCTACAGGCAAGCGAGCACTCATTCCAGGAAGTCTGCCAACCAACCATGTGCTACAGAAGTCAGTAGAAACACCAAAGACTCCAGCCAGGAAACCCCCAGTGAGTAAAAATTGCTGTTATTTGCCCAGTATAGTATGCTATTAGTGATACTGATAGTGATAATATGCTACTTGTAACTCTTTTGTGAGTACCGGTACATGTATACTGGGTGTTTTCTCAGTTTTGTCCGCTGTCAGTGTGAGATTTATATTGTGGTATAACCTGTTTTTCTAGTTTCATGGTTTAGCCACGACTCACTTTGAATGAGGGTCATCTGCCAGGCATTTAGCTGATTATCTGATAAGTGATATTTTTTAATTTGCTATTTATAAATTACAGTTATACTAGTAAACTAACACTGTCGCACAAAGTATGTGACTTTAAAAAAAGATTTGTTTGAAATCATGTGAGCTCTGTCCACTAGATGATGGAGAAGGGAATTTTTCCAGTTGAGTCTGCAACATGGATTTTTTCTCTCTCGGATAACAAATACAGTATGGTAGGAAAAATTTAGGGTTGGTGTGGCGATAACTTCTTCTTCTGCGTTCGTGGGCTGAAACTCCCATGTACACTCGTGTTTTTACGTGTATGACCGTTTTTACCCCGCCATTTAGGCAGCCACACGCCGCTTTCGGAGGAAGCATGCTGGGTATTTTCGTGTTTCCATAACCCACCGAACTCTGACATGGATTACAGGATCTTTTCCGTGCGCACTTGGTCTTGTGGTTGCGTGTACAGTAGTACCTGCCATATCCGGTCACCCATTAGTCATTGCAAAGGTGACCGCAAATATCAGGTGGCCGTTCATTACAGGCCCCCTCCTCCTCCAAAAAAACCCAAAAAACACGATCAAGTTTTCATGAAGAAAAGAAAGCGATCATCCACGAGCCGCCGATTCATTGTCTCTGTTAGTTTTGCTTTCGTTTATACATCTTAATTATTTGCGTGTTTAACTCGATCGTCTTGGCTAAGCTATTGTTTCGTATGTTTCTATGTGTGTTGTTTGGATTATTATATATGTATTTGAGTGTCAGATAAACAAGTGTTTCAAACTCACATCAGCTGTGATCGATCCGGAAGTGACTGCCGTAAATGTACATGTATGCGCATGTCTGTATTTACAGTTTGCGCATGCGTAAGTATTCATGTCGTCTGCTCGTGCTGTGCCGTCTGTGCACACAACACACACACACACACACACACACACACACCACAGGCGCTCGCCCGCGAAAGTGACAAGTGGCCGTTAAGTGGCCGCTCCTGTCGAGTAAGAGGGGCACCTTAGGGCAAAAATCAGTGACCGTTGACCGCGTCAGACAGGTTAACGGCCATTAAGAGTCAATTATAGAAGGAAAACTCATTAGTCATGGGAAAGCTGGCCGCTCCGGGTAGGTTCACGCCCACGAAAGGGCCGGAAATGGAAGGGACTACTGTACACACGAAGGGGGATAAGTCACTAGCAGGTCTGCACACAAGTTGACCTGGGAGATCGGAAAAATCTCCACTCTTAACCCACCAGGCGGCCGCAGCCGGGATTCGAACCCTCGACCTTCCGATTACGAGGCCGACGTCTTACCACCCCGCCACAGCGCCCGTCGTGTGGCGATAACAATAAAGATATGTCATAGTGACTTGACTAATTGATTTGAATTCTGCTGCAGGTCAGTCGCCCCCCACCTCCTGGTTGCCTACTACAACTTCGAGGAAATACGACAGGACACCCTTCAGCTTGCTGCACCATGGTGTCTCTTGGAGAACAGCAAGGAACAGATACAGGTGGGAATAACCGAAGCCAGCCAAGTGAAACTGTTGTCCTCTACGTTATGATTACGTACTCCAGCAGACATCAACTTGTGGTCGACGTGCGTGGGTTTTGCTCAAAATACGTAAGTATTCGTCAGTGTTTGGCTTCTCGAATTAAGTTTCAACTTAATCTCTGTCTCGAACCACAGGCGGAAGGTATCGTTCACTGGACCACTACTTACATAGAAAGACTATACTGAACGAATCGTCGGTAAGCTTACCACACTGTCATACTGTCATACTCATAGTGATATCACTGATACATTTGTACAGGTATTAAAACATGGCTGTTTGCTGAAAAAATCGTTGTGAAAAATTGTAATGTCTCTGAAGTTTGATTCAGTCCGTCATTCATTTTGATGGGAAGTCAACCCTTGGTGAGGCTAATACTAATATTGTTTTGATCTGTATTCTGCCAGTGCCATTGCCAACTGCCATTGTTGTTCTTGTGGAGTTCTAGAACAAGCTCTGGTTTGAATGACCAGCTAAAATTAATGCTGATAGTAAATAAGTACATTATTTTTGCATTAGCGGGGTATACAAAATATTTTATTAAAAAAATACCGCATGGTTTTGCTTGATCAAATCATTTATCAGCTAACAATATGCTTTTATTTCAGTTGGACCTGACTTGAGCATGATTCCGTTGTCTCCGCAACAACAGCTTGATTGAGATACAGGCATGTCCAGTTTTCAGCAAGTGCAGGCTGAGTGTGAAGATCTGATTGCTGATCTAGACACAACATAAGCTGCTTGACACTATTCCAAGGTAAGCGAGAAGCTTTGAAAATAGTTACTTTAATTCAGTAATGCGTAATTATGTATGCAATACTCCTGCTGGTGAGTTCACTACAAACAGGTACTACATTAGAACTAGAAGAATAGGTTCCACAAGAACATTTCTGACTGTTGATGCCACTAAAACTCTCGTTACATCCTGCATTCTGTGTAGATTAGATTACAGCAAATCGCTGCCCTGACTCCACTCTCCAACCCTTGCAAAAAGTACAACACTCTGCAGCACTCCTCTCATGAAAGAACTTCACTGGCTTCCTGTGTCTCAACGTATTAGGTATAAAGCTGCCTGCTTCTGCTACAAGATCATCTCTGAATCGGCACCTGCCTATCTTTCGGAACTGGTCTCCCTCTCGCACCCTTCATTCTTCTGCTGATGCTCGACTTCTCCGTCAAGGTTGCTTTAAACGCAAGGCTCATGGCTTCCGCACGTTTTCATATCATGGCCCTCAGTTATGGAATTCACTCCCCTTTCTATTACGTCACTCTCCATACATTTCATCTTTTAAGTCCAATTTGAAAACTCACTTGTTCCAACAACATTACGGATAGTTCCTTAGGCCAAACAAAAAAATAGTCTGTTTACGGTAACATCGGCCCAAAAAATAGGGTCGGTAGGTCGGGATTTTTTTTTCCTCCAAAAAACATCAAATTATTTTGCCAAAAAACAAACTTTGTTTTAAAATTTTGATTTTTTTTTTTTCTTTCCCCAAATGCCAAAAAAAAGTCTAGGGTCGCGCCAAAAAATAGGGTCGGTCGGGATACCGTAAACAGACTTCTTTTTTTTTGGCCTTAGCATAGAGTCTGGGGATGTGAGATGTGCATGATGTGTTGTTTGAATCTGACAGTGATTGTATGAATTTTTTATACACGTATTGTTGTCACGCGCTTTGAACTTCTGATAAGGCGCTTTATAAATGCCCGCTATTATTATTATTATTATAAGTAGATACACACTTGTAAACTTATGTTAGTTTTCACACGTGAGCATGAAGTGCCTTTATGAGAAATGTATAGTGGCTTGCAATATTGAATTTGAGGGATGTTTGCAGTTATGTAATATATTAGCACAGCTCAGTTTTCTTCAGGGTTCCGTGAGAACAGTGAAATTCTCCTTCGAGGACTGAAAAATATCTTGGATAATTGGTCTTAATTGGGGGGGGGGGGGGTGGGGGGGGGGTGGGGGGGGGGAGATTTAAAACATAAGTACATTCACATGTGTTTTTCATTTTCACTGTGTAAAGGTGGGGAGGTCCTTCTCTACTTGTTTCTTTGTTTTCCCATTGACATATTATATTTTGTTCTTGTCTATATTTTTTACATAGGTGCTGTCCTCATCCCCAGCCGACTGTTTCCGCTGAAGCCGTGAAGGATGCTTCTTCATGTAGGCGTGGACATCTTTTTCGTCGCCGTGCAAGGCTTCCAGTTCCAGTACCATATAATTTTGTGAATACTCTGGGGACCTGTCATCAACTTTGGAAGGACGCTTTATTTTAACACTTTGTACCCCATCTATGTTGACCAAGATTTTTTAAGCCGAGACCAGCTGTGCTGCAGCAGGTCACTCAGAATTGTAGAAACTGTATCAACAGGCTAGAATCCTGGCGTTAGATCAACGTTACAGGAAGCGACTGAAGCTAACAGTCTAAGCAGGATGCAGATATGTGCCGAATGATAACAGATGCAATGTACATAGTGACTGTGTGTACCTGGGAGACAAGGAGTTAAGACCACATCTGAACTGAGGATTTAGTCTCTCCATAATCAAACGCTGAAGAAGATTTCAGAATGAACTTTGTTAGATAAATTATGGTTGTTATGATCGTCACATTTTAGGTCCCCCCCTTCCCCCCTTTTCAAACTTCCCCGCTTTTCAGACCTTACATTTTTGGATTTTCTGTTCACAACCTGTTGTACATTTACCTAGATATTAAGCAGATTTCCTCCTTTATAAGACCAGCTTATTTTTTTTATTCTTGGAGGCCTGAAAAGGGTGTTTGGAAGGACACTGTATTTGTTTGTTCGAAATTCAGAATTCAAATAATTCTTCATCAACGAGTTATTACTGCCTCACCATAGCAGTTAGGCCAGTCTTACTAACTCTTACTTTTATTAATGTGCCGTGATGCAAAGACGTTGAGCAGTTTTCAGATGTTTATGAATCTAGGGCTTTCAAAATTTACTGACATACAATACAATACAATACAATAAAATAACTTTATTAATCTCTAAAAGAGAAATTGCATTGCTGAGCTTTTGTGTCCGTAATAATAACATACATAAAACATTCAAAAATAAACATTTGTTCTTTGTCATGCATACATTCTTGTGTTCTTATACATTTCTTCATGTTGGACTCCATGACTCCATGACATCCAAACATGAAGTTCAGTTACCCCTTTTTGAGTCACTTGAGAAAAAGTGACTCTATGTAATCGGTCAGTGTTAGTCTGTCCGGCCGGCCGGCCGTCCGGCCATCCGGCCGTAGACACCACCTTAACGTTGGACTTTTCTCGGAAACTATCAAAGCGATCGGGCTCATATTTTGTTTAGTCGTGACCTCCAATGACCTCTACACTTTAACGATGGTTTCGTTGACCTTTGACCTTTTTCAAGGTCACAGGTCAGCGTCAAAGGAAAAATTAGACATTTTATATCTTTGACAAAGTTCATCGGATGTGATTGAAACTTTGTAGGATTATTCTTTACATCAAAGTATTTACATCTGTAGCCTTTTACGAACGTTATCAGAAAAACAAGGGAGATAACTAGCCTTTTCTGTTCGGCAACACACAACTTAACGTTGGGCTTTTCTCGGAAACTATAAAAGTGACCGGGCTCAAATTTTATGTGAACGTGACTCATTGTGTTGTGAATAGCAATTTCTTCCTGTCCATCTGATGCCTCATATAATATTCAGAACTGCGAAAGTGACTCGATCGAGCGTTTGCTCTTCTTGTTAACTTTGAAGGTCACATTGTGGGCGAATTTTTAGCAAAAAGTTGGAACATGGTATGACTGTTCTTACTCACAAGGGAAGTGATTTTGTTATTTACTGATTTTCATTTTGTGTGGCCTTCTTTCACCCATTTAATCATTCATAAATGTTCATACCCAAGGGAAGTAATTCACATATATCTATGGCCAATGTTTTCACAGGGCATCTATAGTGTGGATGAACACTGTCTCCACTCAAAATAGTCCTTTGCTATTGTACATTGTGAATCAGCATTTTTGTTTTTGTCCTGTTTGAATAAAGTGCAATCATTTTACAACCAAAGTGTTAATGTTAAAGATGTTTACATAATGTGTGAAGGATGATGCATTTGAAAACTAATATTGTTAAATGTAAATTGACCTGTGACAAGTCAGCATAGTGCAATATCCAAGCATGAAACCCGCACACAATTCCCAAACAACATGCTTTCTTTTCCACAAAATTCCATCCAGTGGAAAACAATTATGTGAACGTCATAACATGGTTTTTACATTAATAATCAAGCCTTACACCAACTAAAATGGTGTTAATAGGCATTTGAGCAAGCTTTAACACCAACATAACATGGAGTTAATAGGCATTTGAGCAAGCTTTAACACCAACATAACATGGGGTTTTGCATGTTATACCAGCAATAACATGATGTTAATCACATTACAAGCAAGCTGTAACACCACCAAAACAAGCAGTTTTGCAAGTTAAGTCTACGATAACATGATGTTAATCACATTACAAGCAAGCTGTAACACCACCAAAACAAGCAGTTTTGCAAGTTAAGTCTACGATAACATGATGTTAATCACATTACAAGCAAGCTGTAACACCACCAAAACAAGCAGTTTTGCAAGTTAAGTCTACGATAACATGATGTTACTTGGCGTTAAACCAAAGCTTTAATGCCATCAAAACTTGGAATTTTTGCATGTTACAGACATGCTGTAACATGGTTTAACATGATGTTTTGACCGTCGCAAAACGCGCTGAAATTCCAGGCAATTTCGCTGCGATAACTTCAACAAAATCCAATCAAAATCTGGCGTTGTCGTGAACACCAAAATGTGATAAACCCATTGAAACTTGAAGTTTTGTTGGGATTTTGAGTAGTTTTGTAAGATACAAAACGCCACTTTTCGCCCAGTGCCTGTCACGTAGTCTCAAAAACCAAATTGGAAATCCAAAGCATCATCATTATCATCCTCATCTCATTAATCATCCAAAATATAAATTGTCCTTGCTCTTGTGGCCCTTCATGCCCGGAGCTCTCATGGTGACCTTGGTCTCAGTGTTCCTGTTCGATCCTTCCCTGAATAGAAGTTCTGCTGTCAGTCTTCAACGTGTGACGTTCTGGGGGGTCGACGGAGGGACGTGGTGTCGGTCTGCTCTCTGGAGGGCACTCAGTCTGGCTCCGCGACTTAAAAGTCAATGTCGTTAGTAGGGGGCATAGTAGATAGTGGGCTGCGTCCGTTAGCTCGGGACAGACCCACTACTGAACACCGTCGAAGTGACTCAGCAGAAGTGCAGTGTCATCTTCCGAGGGTAGCCTACCGCAGCCACCCGACATCCCCCCCCTGAAGCGTCTGTAAAATCGACAAGTCTGGCAGCGGAACGAAATTCAGAGATGGTTGGAGCAGTGAGTGCAGGGACGGGGCGGTGTGAGAGCACAACGGGACAAGGAACAGAAGTAAAGACGAAAAAAAAAATCACTTGAAAGCATTTCTCATATCATTCAAATTACGTTAATTTAATTAACCTGAAAGACCAAAGTTTTACAAATACCTTGTTATCTTTGCTCAGCATGTGAGGCACAGGCGATATAGCCAACCAAGCTGCTGTAGCGTTTCTTGTCTGTCGGTAGTCTTCTTCGTTGAGCCGTCTGACGATACTGTCGTGCTTGTCCATCTGTTTACGTAGTGCGTCTGCTGTAAACTCTTCCATTGACATTGTACACGAGAACGTTGTTATATTCTTTCCACGATCCTGAAACAACCTATGGTTCAGGTTGTCTGAAAGTTTCCGTGTAAACTCTTCGCACCTTTTCCTCTCTTCCGCTGTTTCAGTTTGGGGGAGTTTCCTTGCAGATTTAAAATCATATAGCGTCAAAACCATTGGAGGCAAGTCTACACCCAGAATAAAGGCCTGAAGACAAACTGGGTCAGTCCTTTTTACCTCAAGGGGCAAGTTGAAGTCAACATGTAGATGTGTGGACATCCACAGTGCAAACTTTGTAGATCTGGCGCATTTAAGCACGACGTTGTAAAGTTTTTCTTCGTATGCCTCTGTACTGGTCTTCTTTAGCTGATTGTTCCGCCTTTTAAACAAACCTGAAACAAGAAATAATACACACAAACGTATCACCTAGCAGAACAGTTAGATTTCTCTAAAAGTCAAGTGATCGGTGCACCCACTATGCCACACTCAGATCACATGGATATTTATCCACTTCTTTTATTGATGATAGTTACCTGCAAGGTAATACTTTTGAAGAGTGTGCAGAGAATGTATCAAAGACAGTAACACTTTTAAACTCTGAAGATATGACAGTTACTTTACCCCTGGAAAGAAAGCAAATAGTTTTGCTTGCATGTTCAGAACTCAAAAGAAAATAAGACAGTGACCATAAGAGAACTGGCAAAAGTTATCGGCCAGTTGGTAGCAACCTTTCTAGCCGTTCAGTGGGGCCCGCTGGTTTATAGGAGTTTAAACGGACTAAAATCCACATGACTTAAGTCTTCTGCAGGAAATTTTAAATCGCTGACAAGCTTGACAGATAAGACAACAGAAAAACTAGATTGGTGGATTAAAAATTTAGATTAATCTTTCTTCCCCATTGAAATAACTCATCTTGAAGTTGAAATCCAGACGGATGCTGCACGCTTAGGAGGTCAAGGAGCTGTTTGTGGTCAAATTGAGACTGGAGGACGATGGTCCAAAACAGAAATTAATTTGCAAATCTATGTTCTGGAAATGATGGCCATTTTGTACACTTTAAAAGTTTAAAAGAAATTAACACAGGAAAACATGTACAAGTCTTGACAGACAACACATGTGCAGTTTCCTATATATCCAATATGGGAAGATCGCGTTCTCCCGACTGCAATAATGTTACAAAACAAATTAGGATGTGGTGCAAGAAAAATGAAGTGTGAATTTCATTTGCACATATTCCAGGAATAATGAATACGGAAGCTCGTGTCTTGTTAAGACAATTCAATGATCGTACTGAGAGGAAACTGAATTATGATATGTTCTGCAAATTAACAGATCGTCTGCTAAAGCCAGACTTTGATCTATTTGCATCATGATTACATGTTCAGATGAAGCTATTTGTGTCCTGGGCACCAGACCCAGAAGCCTTAGTCATTGATGCCTTTATCCATGATTGGTTAACATGGTTAATATATGCCTTTCCGCCTTTCAGCTTACTGCAGAAAGTGCTCACAAAATGGCAGCGCGACAGAGCGGAAGGAATCTTGATTGCTCCAAAATGGCCTACGACGGAATAGTACCCCCAGATGGTGAAATGCTGACACAAGAGCCTGTTCTTCTCCCAAAGCGAATGCATATTATCCATCTACCACACATGGTAGATGTGCATCATCTACACAGGAAACTGCAACTTCTGGCCTGGCTCTTATCAGGAACTCCAACGAAGCAGGAGGAGTTCAGGGTGGGACTTTCCAAGTTATCTGGGCATCGTGGCGACCATCAACCAGACAGCAGTATATGCCTCCTACCTCACCAGATGGACCAAGTTGTGTGTGGAGTGCCAGTTTGATCCCCTTCGGCCGACTATATATGAGGTGTTGCAGTTCTTGACTAGGCTTTACGAAGATGGCTTAGGATACAGTGCTATAAACACTACAAGGAGTGCACTATCTGCGGTGTTAATTCTCAGGCATGGGAATTGTCCGCCGAAAGGCAAATTTCCGCCGAATTCTTTTTTTGTTCCGCCGAAAAAGCAAAAGTGTCCGCCGAAAAAATAAATGAGGGAGGCAAAAATGGTTCGTAAAACTGAATTTAATGGCAATCTTCGAGCTCAGATGACACCAAATTGCACCATTTGGGTTCTTTGGAGAAAACAAAAAACCGGGGGGACATGCCCCCAAACCCCCTATCAAGGCTAGGCGCTTCGCGCCGTCGACTTTGCCATTACTTACAAATGTTCAGCCTTTTTTACTTTTTTCAAGTCCCATGCCCGAATTCTACCAGACAATAAGACAGTGAGATGTCATCCTTTAGTAATTCTAAAAGGAATCTTTGAACTGCGTACACCACAACCAAAATACAATGAATCTTGGGATGAAGACAAAGTGTTGCTGTTTTTCAGAAGCGTGGGTGAAAATTCTGAACTTTCAATTGAAGGATTTGACTTTTAAATGATGTTCCTTGTTGTTAGTTTCTGCCCACAGAGTGCAGACAATTCATTTGATCAGGTTGAGGAATATTTGTTTTCATGATGACGGATGTACAATTTACATAACTGAGAAGTTGAAACAATATAGACCGGGTTTTCACCAACAACTACTGCAGTTACCCTTTTATACAGAAGACAAAACTGTGTGTGCAGTGACTTGTCTTCGAGAGTATATTGATCGTTCTGTAGAATTCAGATCTGAGAGTGATAAGACTGACCAGTTACCTTTTTGTTACCAACAGCCGCATGGACCAGCAGCGAAAGACACTATCGCTAGGTGGCTAAAAACTGTCCTCATAAGTGCAGGAATTACAAATCTACACCCCATAGCTTTCGGGGTACATCATCATCAGCAATGTTCAACTCGGGTGTTGCTGTTCAAGATATTCTGAAAGTGGCAGGCTTGTCAAATGTATCCACTTTGAAGAAGTTATATAATAAACCACTGGAAAGTACAGATAAATCGAACACTATTTAGAACTATCATGCGAAAGTAGGAACATAAAACTTCCTGTTCAGTAATCTAAGTTTGATTACATTCTGCTAATTCGCATCAGGCGAGTTACAAATTCAAGACAAGGGAGGTAACACATGGAAATCGAAAGACAATTATCTCCCTTGTTCTATGTAGTGAAAGTAGATGGACTCAAGAACAGTTGATCCCTTTGCTTAAACTATGTTGTCAAAATAGATGTTTGTCTTCATTAACTGTGAATCAGT
Organism: Littorina saxatilis; assembly: GCF_037325665.1. NCBI lineage: Eukaryota > Metazoa > Mollusca > Gastropoda > Littorinimorpha > Littorinidae > Littorina > Littorina saxatilis. Next base: position 54,603,469 of record NC_090260.1, read on the forward strand.
TGTTTACTTGCTTGTAGTTTTTATTGATTCTTTGTTTACGAAATAATTGAAATTTCCATAATGAGTGAAGAAGAAATGCGACAGTTATTTTTGTAGTGCACGTTTATTTAAAAAAAACTTATTTCTTGGTGCTAACGCTATTCTCACGTTGTTTTTTGGGGAATCAAAGTTTGATATTTCACTTTAATGTGACTTTGACTAAATGTATTTCCTTTTTAAATAAACGACTTTATTCAACCAGCTTTAAAATCTTACAGAGCACATAGTTTCGGTAAACTACAAGAAGTGGAATTCAAAACATAAACGATCGAGTTCTCACCTGAGTCGAAGTTTGTGTGGAATTCCACGATGTAGTTTACAGTAATGGAGTGATATGTGCACACCCTTCAGTTTTACCCTCTCCATTAAAGGACATAACAAGCAAAGCATGTGTAAATGCAACCAAAGATATTTGGTTGCTTAAAGTAAAACCAGATCATCTGATATGGTTATATTAGATGACCTGTGCTGTGAAAAAATTGCGTTTTTCCGGCTGTGTGCGCATCTCACTTATCCCTATGTTACTGTACACTACATCGTGGAATTCTACACAAACTTCGTGAGTCCTCGTTTATGTTTTCATTTAAGAGCGGAGGTTTTCAAGCTTAAGAAGGAAGATTAAAATATCTACATACGAGAAAAATGTGCAAGATTTATTCCAGAAGAAGAATAAGTCGCGTAAGGCGAAATAACAACATTTAGTCAAGCTGTCGAACTCACAGAATGAAACTGAACGCACTGCTTTTTTCACCAAGACCACATACTCGTAGTTTCGTCAGTCCACCGCTCGTGGCAAAGGCAGTGAAATCGACAAGTCATGCAGCATAGTGCGGTAGTGGTCGCGCTGAGCAGGATAACACGCTTTTCTGTATGTCTATTCTTTTTAGCTTACTGAGTTTGTTTTTAATCCAAACATATCATATCTATATGTTTTTGGAATCAGACACGGACAAGGAATAAGATGAAATTGTTTTTAAATCAATTGCGGAAAATTAATTTTGATAATAATTTTCATATTTTTAATTTTCAGAGCTTGTTTGTAATCCAAATATAACATATGAATATGTTTTTGGAATTAGAAAATGACGAAAAATAAGATGAAATTATTTTTGGATCGTTTATTAAAAAAATAATTTTAATTACAAGTTTTTGATTTTTAATGACCAAACTCATTCATTAATTTTTAAGACACCAAGCTGAAATGCAATACCAAAGTCCGGCCTTCGTCGAAGATTGCTTTGTCAAATGTTCAATCAATTTGATAGACAAATGAGGGTGTGACAGTGCCCCCTCAACTTTTACAAAAAGCCGGATATGACGTCATCAAAGGTATTTATCGAAAAAATGGAGAGAAAAAAACATCCGGGGATATCATTCCCAGAAACTCTCATGTAACACTTCATAAAAATCGGTCCAGTAGTTTAGTCTGAATCGCTCTACACACACACACACACACACACACAGACAGACAGACACAGACACACAAACACACAGACACACACACACAGACACACACACACAGACACACACACACAAACACACACACACACACACACACACACACGCACACACACACACACACATAAACCACGACCCTAGTCTCGATTTCCCCCTCTACGTTAAAACATTTAGTCAAAACTTGACTAAATGTAAAAAGCAAAGTACATGTTGCACGCGATCTGCTCAACCCTTTTGAACCTAACTGAAGTGTGATGAATGAAGTCAATACTCGTCCTGATATGGCTCTGCGTAGTCGGCTGGACGTTAAGCAACAAATAAACAAACACACAAACAAACAAGTCAATACATTAATATGAGAACTTGTTTTTCTTTTACATTATCGCCAAACACAAAAATAGAAACAACGCGTGTCTGGATCAAAATGGTTTTATGCACCAATTTTGACAGTAATGTCTTAAAGCACGAAAACGACTATTCGCTGCATTTTTCGACCACTAAGGTCCCGTTGTTGTCGACAGTTTGTGTGCTAACAGCACTGTTACTATTACATACTATGCAGGAACCTTACTTCACAAACTTAATCAAGAGTAAAGTGGTCAGTGCCAAACCATGGGAACCAATAATATGTCCTCCTCCATGACAATGCCAGTCTCCACAATAAGAGGCTATAGCTCAATTCCTAGAAGTCCAAATGATCATATGGTTTGCCTAACATCCTTCAGCTCTAATGTGGTTTCTGATCATTCACTCTTTCAAAATTAAGTGTATGCCAAGAAGTTTCACTGCATCCATGAATGACCTTGAAAAAGCTGTGCAATTTTCTGATTGGCTCAGACATTTGCGACTTTGCATTGATGTTCGGAGCAGAGTGCATGGTTCAAATGGCTACTGACATTTGGGCTAGATGCGCCAAGTAGTCTCCGCAAAAATCACATTTGATTATTTTATTTGAATAATATCCTGCAAAGAGAAGCTATAAGATAAACCCTTGTTCGTAGTTATCTTCCCTTTGCCACTCTTGAATTCGTAATGTTACGTCACAATGACACTAATGGGTAATGTTTTGTCACGATGACCTCAATTGTTTGCATAGGTTGTTTTAGATGCAGACACCTCGTCAAACAGTAGTCGTACATCTTGTTAGAAGCTATTGGTGTTTTTTTTAAAATGGAGATGTCTTTGAAATAATCATTCGCCTGGCTTGTGATATGATGCAAGAGCCTGTCCATTATATCGTTAACTGCATATAACAAGAAGATACCACAAGTTGTTACGCAAAGACAATGCCCAGAAGGTATAAAATATCATTGTGGCAGGACATTTTACACTTCATAAAAGTATGTGTGTATATTCTATGACGCATCAAGACTTCCTAGAAGCAATGCAAATCAACAGCAATTAGGTCAATTCAACAGTTTGACTTACCTTTGGATTTCTGATTTTGTAAGACAGGCGCATTAAATCCAATAACAGTTTTCGTCTGTTCATAATTTGCTTCTGTATCTGAAAACAGATTGGAACTTGTCAAATGTGAAACATTGGTACAGTTAAATATCAGATCTTGATGATACTTTACTTATCCTTTAGATCTGACTAACTGCACTTAATTAGTCTAGTTATTTCTTGTTTTTGTATTTTCGGGTCAATCTTTCGTTGGTATTCACAAAAGTGAGCTCGGTAGACATATTGAGAAATAAATGACACTATCTCTACAATGGTTGATAAAAATGTCTAAAGAAACATTCGAATACAAGGTAGCTTCAAACACAAATTGATGGAAGTGGTTTCCAAGCCTTTATTTTGAATGTTGGCTGATTAATGTGGGTTTGTTACCTATTAGGACTGGTCACACTACAGAGCCGCATGCTTAAACATGGTTGCCATCTACTGCAAAAACGTATGTTCGCTTGTTTCATTAATATCCGAAAGAAACGTCATAATAATTTAAAAACAGAAAGACATCTTTCTAACGAATACAAACCAGGGATTTACACCACTTACATGATAGGTCCTGTGATTTTAGTTGATTGGTCAGATACCCCATCCAATCCCCTAACCCCCTTTTATATGAATTATTGGCATGTCATCATATTCATTAATACAAGCAAAGCCAATTTTGGCATCAATCGGTGTACATATCTTAAAACTTACTATCAACCCAGTTGTCATGACATATGAGGTGTAAAGCTGCCAGCGCATTTACCTATTACACTTGGTAGGCATAATTTACACCTATGTGAAGTTAAACTTGACAGAAATCAAGTTCGTCAGAATTACCTGTTCTTCAAAATTCGTTACTCTGGACAAAGGGAGCTTTTTTTTGTTGTTGGAATACGGAAGTGGAAGTGACGTGTACTGAAAAAGTGTGACCTTTTACAAAAATGCCTAAGTACGCCAACAAAACAAACTATGTTTCTCTATTTGATAACTTGAATATCTTTAAAAACAATTCAGAGTCAAAGTATATATGAAGGTTACATTCATTGTTTTGCCCTAAAGACAGCAGACTGACCAGTCAGTTATACAGAAGAAAACAAGTAAGTATCATGACACCATAGTTATCATGTGGATCCTTTATATTAGTATATGTCAATAAACAAAGCATATTGCGGATTCAAAGAGCAATTCAAAACGTACACTTTGTTAGTTTTGCTCCTGCAGCGAGAAGCTCGTCCTGGTTCTGCTGTCCTGATTCATCTGAAAGAAGAAGAGAAAATCTCAACTGACCTTGCTATGGCAGGGCGTAGACAATAATTAAGTGGCGTCAAGGTCTAGGTCGGTCTTAAAAAAAACCGACTCATTTGTTTAACACTTTGTGTCAAGACAGTAGCGTTCATGCTAAAAACACCTCGCGCCCCCTAATTGGCGTAGAGGCGCGTCCCCCGGGTGGTGGATGGGGGGAGCCTTCTCTACTAACTTCTGAGAGAAGGTCGCATCACTCTCGATGCCGTGAACCTAATTAGGATCTTTTTCTTGTATTTTCTCTATTTCTGCCTCCCCTAAGTCCTTTTACCTACCTTTTCTAAACCATAAAAATCTCCACCTTTTTTTCCAAATCATGGTGAATCCCGAGTTTTTCTATGTGTGGCCAGGGGATGAGTGGCTGACACCTTTAATGTTCAGTCGTAAGCACATGCGTTTGGTTATAGAACGGGTCAACGCCAAATAAAACTTTTAGACCCTTCCCTTGTCACGGGGGCTCTCACAAGGGTGACCGTGTAATTCCCACCTCATTGACCCTACGTGATATGACATCGATTTTTCATACTTTGACCAAGAAACGAAAAGCTGCAAACGATAGAGACTCTGACAGTGACAACGAAGCTGAGGCTACTGCTACTAAAGCAGGTGTGCAGGGGGCTTGGCCCCGATACCTTGTTGTTCATTTTCAATCTGAAAACCGACAGATTTCTCCATTTGTTTTGGAGAAGTGGTTTCGGGGAGTTTCACAGTTTATTGAGAAAGTGAAAAGACAAAGAGACGGTAGCTTCTTGGTGGACTGTCCCACCAAGAAGGTGTCCGATTTGCTTTTGAAAAGACACGACTCTAAGTTTGACGTTGGGTCGATGTGTTTTGCAATCTCAGTAACCCGCCACTCATCCTTGAATACCTCTCGGGGTGTGGTACCATTTCCAAGGTATGAGTTGTGCGGACCTGAAAGAAGGCTTGGCTTCACAGGGCGTCATCGACGCTCATCGTGTTATGCGAACGGACAGAGAGGGGAGAAAGATGGAGACAAACACATTGTTCCTCACCTTTTGCACACCAAGTCCACCAAAGAGGATCATTGTTTTGTTTGAAGTTGTTCCAGTAACACTGTATGTTCCCTCGCCCTTGAGGTGCTTCCGATGCCAACCTTTTGGGCACGGTAGCAAACACTGCAAGGGCAGGGAAATGTGCAGAGACTGTGCTGCGGAAAAGCATGACGGTGAGTGTAGAGGTCCCAAACAGTGTCACAACTGCAAGGGAGACCACTCCTCATCGTCAAAAGACTGTCCTCAGTTCAAGGTGGAAGAGTCGATCCAGAAAGTTCGCACAGCGGAAAGGTGCTCTTTTGCGGAAGCCAAACAGAAAGTCACGTCACAGATGGCGCAGCCCTCGGTATCATATTCCAGGGTTGCTGGTACTCCTTCTGTGGCACAGACTGTCCCTCCGTCCCTTGACGGCTTTCTAAACAAGTTCAGTTCTGTTCTTGATCGTCTGATCAAAAAGATTGATCGATTGGAAGCTGTTGTCGAAAAGCTGTCGAGTCAGTCTGGATGTCCAGTTGATGTCCATAATGTTGAGAGGGCAGCTACGGCTGCTGAGATTGCTAAATCCCAGACGTCAGGTACGACTGAAGTCTGTGGAGAGCAGGACACTGAGAATATTTCAGACAAATGTGACACGCAGTCAGCCACGGAAAAAGCCGCCAAACCCAGATCAAAATGGAGGAACAAATCATCCTCCAACTGTTCCGCTGGGTCTTCGGGGACTGGACGGTCGGGTTCAATCGGAAGATTAAACCCTTCCGCCCAGACACCAAGATCAAACTCCCAGGGTAGATTATCAAGATCACCCACAAAGACCAGGGTCAAACCTGGCGCTTCTGCCAGACAAAAGAAGGGAGATAAATCACTCACTCTTTTGGCAAATCGATACTCCCCCTTGTCCGACGGGGGGGAGGAGTCGGAATTGGAAGAAGTAAACCGATTCTACCCTGCGTCGGAGGGGAATAGAGGATCGGACATGGAATAATGTTTTAATTGTTTTTAAAGAACTAGTACTTTTTATTGGCTACAATATTACAATGGAATGTCAGAGGTTTTAATGCCAATCAGGAGGAACTCCATCTCCTCTTGAAGCATAACCCCATTGCAGTCTGTTTACAGGAAACACTTATTGGCCCAAACAAAACTATGTCATTACCTGGGTATATTTGCTTATTACGGTCCTCGGGCCGAGGTAATGCACTTTGTATCCGTTCTGATTTTCTTTATAATCAGGTACAATTGGACACTAACCTTGAGGCAATAGCGGCTCGCATTTCTAGTAATAGAACTATAACTGTTTGTTCCTTGTATCTGTCGCCATCTACTACGGTCACAAAAAATGACCTAGAAAACTTAATACATCAATTACCAACCCCGTTCCTTTTGGTAGGGGATTTTAACGGCCATTCCCGACGTTGGGGGAGTCAATCTTCCAGCATTCAAGGAAAGATTATCGAAGATGTCATCGATAACTTGGATTTGTGTCTTTTAAATTCCGGAGAGGGTACTTTTTTAACTCAATCTGGAGAAGAATCTCATTTGGACTTAGCTATCTGCCACCCATCTTTATTTCTTGATTTGAAATGGTCTGTCCATTCGGATCTGTGTGGAAGTGACCATTTTCCCTGTTTTGTCAGTTTTGAAGAGGATCAGGGCGAGAAAGCCCTTCCACACTGGAAATTTTCCAAAGCTAACTGGGATTTATTTCGTCTTTCCACTTCAGGACAAATAACCCCAGAAGTTTTAAATTCTGAAGACCCGGCTTTAACTTTTTCCACCCTGTTGGTGCAATGTGCCAAAGACAGCATACCCAAATCTTCTTCTAAACCCAAAGGTCCAAAAACACCTTGGTTTAACGAAGAGTGCCAAGCTGTCAATCAGGAGCGTAAACGAGCTCAACGGCATATGTTCCAATACCCTACGTCGGCCAATAAGATCGCTCACCAAAAACTTCGAGCTCAAAGCCATTTTAATTACAAAAAGAGTAAAAAAGCCTCTTGGCGCAATTTTTGCTCTAAGCTTAATTTCAAGACTTCAAGCAAGAAGGTATGGCAGATTATCCGTAAGATTAAAGGTAAAAATCGTAAAGAGGTTGTCCAATGCCTCAAACAACATGGTCGAGTAATAACCGACAAGAAAAACGTGGCGAATATCTTAGCTTCAACAATAAATCATAACTCTTCTTCGGAACACTATTCTGAAGAGTTTCAAAAAGTTAAAGATAACTCTGAAGCTACACCCGTTTCCTTTGATTCTGGCAATTTGGAAGATTACAATCCCCCTTTCTCGATGTACGAGTTAAAGGATGCCATTTTAAAATCCAATGACTCCGCTACAGGGCCGGATGATATCCATTATCAACTTTTGGGTCATCTCCCTGAATCCGTCCTGTCAGTTCTATTATCTATTTTTAACCATATCTGGTCTACTGGAACTTTTCCTCCTGACTGGTGAAAGGCCATAATTATTCCCATTCCGAAGCCTGGAAAGGATCATTCGGATCCTAATAATTATCGGCCTATAGCCTTAACCAGCTGTCTTTGCAAGACGATGGAGAGACTTGTGCATGAGAGGTTGCTGTGGCATTTGGAAAGGATCAACGCTTTGGACATAGTCCAGTGCGGTTTCCGAAAACATAAAAGTACAACGGATCATTTGATTCGTTTTGAATCGTTTGTTCGTAACGCTCTGGTAAGCGGAGAGCACGTTGTGTCCGTCTTGTTTGATTTGGAAAAGGCGTATGACACAACATGGAAGCATGGTATTTTATCAGATCTTAAAACCTTAGGGTTTGATGGGAATCTTCCCATTTTTATTTCAAATTTTCTTGCCGAAAGGGAGTTTAAGGTCCGAGTAGGTTCTACCTTCTCCGATTCTTTTGAACAGGAGATGGGAGTTCCTCAAGGGAGTATTTTGTCACCGTTACTTTTTAACATTAAAATCAATAACATTGTCAAACACGTCCAGTCTGGCATCGACAAATCTCTTTTTGTTGATGATTTTCAAATTTCTGCCAAGGGAAGAACACTAGCTGGGGTTGAACGGCAGCTTCAACTGTGTATTTCCAAAATTCAAAAATGGGTTCAAGAGAACGGATTCAAATTTTCCTTGGCTAAAACAGAATGTATTCATTTCCATCGGAAAAAACATCTTCAGCCTTCTCTTTTTATCAACAACCATAAGATTAAAGTTTCTAAACAAGTCAAATTTCTTGGTCTGATTTTTGACAGCAACCTTACTTTTTTACCCCACATCAAGTATTTAAGAACCAAATGTCAAAAGGGTCTGAACGTTCTCAAAGTTATTAGTCACACGGATTGGGGGGCTGATAGAGCAACATTGTTACGTCTGTATCGGTCTCTTGTCCGTCCACAGCTGGACTACGGTTGTATTGTTTATGGTTCTGCAAAGAGAAATGTCCTCAAGGCCTTAGATCCCATCCACCATCAGGGTCTGAGAGTTTGTTTGGGTGCTTTTCGCACAACACCAGTGGATAGTTTGTATGCCGAGTCGCGAGAACCTCCTCTGGAGATCCGCAGACTCCGGCTTTCCATGAACTACTACCTTAAGCTAAAGGCAAACCCCGAAAACCCTGCTCATGAATGTGTTATTAATCCCATTCTGAAGGACAAGTTTCTAGCCAAACCTACTGAAATACCAACTTTTGGCATACGTATGCTTTCTGAATGTGAAAGGGCCGTTATAGATATGGATTCTGTCTGTGACGATCCTTTGACAACAAACACTCCACCTTGGCAGTTGGAAAACCCAACCGTCAATTTTTCCCTAACTTCTTTCAAGAAGAATGAAACCTCGGACTCTGTCTTTAGGCAGCTGTTTCTTGAGCAGTGCTCAAAGTACACAGAGTATGAATTTATTTTTACTGACGGCTCTCTCAAAGACGATTCAGCTGCTGCGGCAGCAGTTTCTAACAAGAAATTACATCAACCACTTCAACTCCGGCTCCCTAATGGTTCGTCGGTGTATTCGGCGGAACTTAGGGCCATCATCTTGGCATTAAAATTAATTTATCAATCCAGACATCAGTCTTTTTTGATTGTATCTGATTCGCTTTCAGCTCTTGAAGCGATATCCACCAGAAAGTTTACTCATCCTTTTTTTAGTCGACATTCACGACCTTCACACTAAACTTATTTCTGAAGGAAAGACTATCACTTTTATGTGGGCGCCCAGTCATATGGGCATACACGGCAATGAGGTTGCTGACAAGGCAGCAAAAGATGCTCTAGATTTGGCGGTTCCTTGTCTCCCTGAGCAGTCTGTTCCTTTTACTGACTTACGTCGGAAGACCCTTTGTTACAGCTTAAAACTCTGGCAAGACCGTTGGTCTACCTGCATGGAAAACAAATTGTATAAAACTCTTCCTGACCTGTTAAAGCCACTTCCTTTAGTGGCTTCAAATAGAAAAGAAGAAAGTGTTTTGGCCAGGTTACATACTGGTCACACTTATCTTACACATGTACATCTGCTAAAAAGAGAAGAGGCACCATGGTGCCACGCCTGTGATACTGGTTTTACTGTAAGTCATTTTATCACCAAGTGTGCTGATCTGTATGATCAACGAGAAGTATTTTGGCACCTCGAACTTGAAAAGCATTTTTACAGAGGTCAGCTCTTCAGCTCTTTTGGGGTTTTTAAAGGAGTCTGGTCTTTATTTTAAGATTTGAATTTTAAAACTACCTAAGTTATTTGACATATAGGGTTTTGCTTTGACTTTTTTGTTGCCTTCGGGTGACGTTACGGATTTTATGTATTAGAATTGTTTTAATCAAAAAATGTGAATAGATTAACTTGTGGGGTCCTGATTTGGCCTATTATGGTCCGCTGGACCCGAAAAGCAACAGCTAACTAACTAACTATTGCTAAAAACAATGTGTGCAACTTAAAAATCGGAGCATGCTCGAAGCTCTTAGTTATCTTGAACACGGAACAAACTCCAGAGAGTTATTATTTTCTCTTTAGACACCACGCATTGACAGCAGTGATGCCCTTTTCAAGCTTATGTTTCTTAAAGGCACAGTCAGCCTCCCGTAAACCATCACAGACACTGTCAGGCTTTTACATACAGTACAAACACCTTTCGTTTAAACACTCACCGCTTGAGAACATCCTAGGTGCCCTACGTAAAGAGCGAGCAATTTTCAAAGAATTTATTTTTGCGTGGCCAGCCGGATGGTCTGATCAGACAGTCGGACGGCGCGTTTGGTTTTAAAATCTAAAGAATAAATTGACAGCTTGTTATACAAACATTCTTAAATCATAAAATAATTATTTTTTCATCAATGCAAGATCAGTATAACTCGAAGTTTTGAGAGTTTAAAAAAAGATAGCCCGGAAGTGTGCCCCGCAAAATTTGGTTCTCGTAGCAGACGAATGTTCTGCATGTCGCCAGTTTCTTTGAAGGGTCAACCTCCACCGCTCAGTTCGTGTGACTCGCAGCCGTTTGTTGCGTTTTAGATGCAGAGGTACAAAATAACGTGATATTGCAGATACAGCGAGTCGCATTGAAATCACAAACTGACTACTAAATTGTGAAAAACAGTAAAGTGGATCACACGGGTTCACGATGGCTCAAGGGTTAGATAAACCACGAAAACAGGTGTGTGGTTTACGCGAGCTAAATAGTCATTCAAACGAACTGTGTCATGTAATGCTATTAAATGCTATTGCAAGTGTGATCGATAAGGTTAGAACTGTTTTTTTCCTATGGCCTTGCATCTGTTAGCTTAAGTTTGTTTTAACTATTGAGCATAGTGTTTAAGCTGGCAGTCTTGATGTATAGCATCAGTTAAGCGAATTGTTCACGGTCGGATGGCTTGCCACCCATCCATACAGAGGTCACCGCTCTGTACTAAGACTCAACTATTACTTAGGTGAGTGATACAGGGTCATCGTAGCTTATTACCGATTATATTATATGGTCTCATTTCAGTTTTCATATTTTGTTGACAAGTCACGATTTTGGCTGGTTCAGCAATAGTAAACACTACATGAAAGCACTCCATTGAAACCTCAGCAAAACACCTTTTTATCAGAGAACTTCGCGAAAACGAATGTGTTGTGTTTCTTCTGACGACCTGCAATGTGTAAAATAATTGTGTAAGAGCTCAAGTTTAGGACACAATAAAAGTACCTGTGCTTCTGGGGTCTTGTTGTGCATTGTATCCGCCTCTTGTTGTGGAGTCTACATTTGTAGTTTCCATGTTAGAATTGGCGGCCTTCTCGTCAACAGGTGAAACTTTCCAGTATAATGAAACCTTTTCTTTAGATAGCACAACTGGCAGATGACGTAGACATTCATCGGGCCCCTCGTCCGCACCCACTTCCTCCTCTTCCTCCTCTTCCTCCTCTTCCTCTTCTTCCTCCTCTTCCTCCTCTTCGGGAACCGCCGTAAGTTCTAAAAAGAAAGCAGGACGGTATATTTCATATAGGGGAGAAGGAAGGGGAGAGGTGCGCTCGCAAAAGGGCAGCAAGACAATCGAATGTTAGTGTCTGTGTTTCCATTGAAAGTGGCATGGCAGGCAATGTGTGCATGTTCCTTTCAGGCTTGACTCATGAGAAATAATCTGTCCAAACTTACACGTGCGTGCATCATTTAAGGTCACATTTAATTAGCGCTACCCCTTTTAGTGAGAAAAGAGAGATACCACGAGAAAACCCTTTTATTTAGATGAAATGCGAAAAGAGCTTGCCACCTATCACAGCATTTGAAGGAATTCTTCCTAGACCATACGCAGTTGAGGGAATACATGTACCTGACACACACAAAAACAAAAACCATTTCAGATGCCTGGTTCTATGGGGACTTGATACATTTGGAAAGACAAAGACCGCGCCAACTTTTGACGCGAATGGGAGCTCATTCGTCCCCAAAATGTTGTAACTTTCAAAACTATAATTTTAAAGATATTAATAATACTCTATTACGTAACCACAACTCGACCCCGCACTTTGACCCCAAACTTTGAAGAGAATAAACCAGACTTGGGTCATGGTGGAAGGTCATCAAACCCTAGAATTGTGTACAGTTTCAAATCTCTATAAGTAAAAAAACAAACATCTGACAAAAATGCAATTTTGAGTGTTTTTTACCAAAACATGACCCTGCCGTAACCTTGACATTTGACAAGAGTCAACCAGACTTCAGTCATAACCGGTGATCATCGAACCCTAGAAGTACGCACAGTCTAAATTGTCTATAGCTTTCAAAAAACCACATCTAAGATAATCTCAACGTTCACGGTTTTCACGGCAGGCACATTCTGCTTATTATATACTTAAACTTACGAATACTCAGATTGGTCAGTGAAATAATCATCTACTGCATATATTTTCTTTTACCAAAACGGACCTTTATTGTGACCTTAAAATTATATGCAGGTCATTCAGACTAAGTAGATGTGAGGAGATTATTAAATTTAGCAAATGTGTAAAGTTTAAAGGATCCCCATTCAAAAACGTCCCAAAACCTGACCCTTCTGTGGCTTTCAAATTTGATGAGGGTCTTCCAGATTTGCCGCATATCTGGAGGTCATCAATCCCAAATAGTGTGTGTAGTTTGAGCACTTAAAACATAGTTTTGAGAAAATGATAACTTTAAAAAGAAATTAACCAACACTATAGACCCTGCTTAGACCGTGACATTTTGCCAAAGTCAACCAGAAACGAGTACTGTCTTCAGGTCATCTAACTCTTGAACTGCGTGAACTAGCTTTAAAAAGGTTTTGGAAAATGTTAATTGTCCATACTTTGGTACCCCACTGACACCTTACGTTCAAACACAGCTCAATGCCATGATGACGCAGGTGAGTCAACAATGATAATGAGACGTTAGCATGACATAAAAAGGGATCAGCTCGTTACTCCCCCGTATCGCTACTCCCCCGGCTCAATACTCCCCCGTATAAATGACTGGATAACCCTGTGATAGTAAGTTGTCATGAAATATTGTCCCCCCCCCCCACCCACTCCCCGTCCTGCTGTTTTGTTTGTTTCTTTGTTTGTTAATCCAGAAATTGTCTCCGGAAAAACAATATTTCATGCCAACTTACTATCACAGGGTTATCCAGTAATTTTCTGTGTACGGGGGAGTATCGAGCCGGGGGAGTAGTGATACAATACAATACAATACAATACAATAACTTTATTAATCTCTAAAAGAGAAATTGCATTGCTGAGCGTTTGTGTCCGTAATAATAACATACATAAAACATTCAAAATAAACATTTGTTCTTTGTCCTGAGAAAATATAGCACATTGGTTATCACATAAGAAAGTATATATTAAAAATAAATTAACATGCATTCACCATCAACAATGCACAAACGAAAGTCAGCGCCTTGCCGGTTATCACATAATTATTGTCTAAGAGAGTAGAATAAGAGTATATAATCATGCAAAACAAAATCAACAATACTGAAACAATACAGAACACTGACCCCGTGCATCAGAGCGACAACACCAGCATCTACCGCCCCACCTGAGAATTGAAGATGTGAATTGCAGATGGAATGAACGAATTTCTGTAGCGTGTGGATCTTGCGGTTGGTTGTCTGAATCTGTTGCTCCTGTCTGTCCGTCTACTGTCAAATTCCGGTCTGAGTGGGTGCGAGTCGTCAGCCAAAATCTTCTGTACCTTGTCAGTCAGTCGTCGTTCATGTGTTGATGTGAAATTGTCCTGCTTCCTCCCAACCACCCCACTTGCTTTCCTGATGAATTTATCTAATCTATCCCTGTCTTGCTTGTTGATGTTGCCACCCCAACACACGGAGCCAAAGTACAACACACTATTGCACGTTGAATACGGGGAGTAACGAGCTGATCCCTTTATAAAAGACCACATCACCAAGAACTATCACAGGCATGACAAAGTCAACCATTCTGAAATAGTATCTCTTCTGCTTAAAATATATACTGTTTTTTCCAAAGATGTACTGTACACGAATGTACAGGCAGATCTGACAGTTGTAAGTTCTTTAAACATGCTCTCTCTCTCTCTCTCTCTCTCTCTCTCTCTCTCTCTCTCTCTCTCTCTCTCTCTCTCTCTCTCTCTCTCTCTCTCTCTCTCTCTCTCTCTCTCTCTCTCTCTCTCTCTCTTAAAATTCCATTAAGTAATAACTGCATTACTTAAGTGTAATAAAAAGGCACGGGGGAGTAACGAGCCGGGGGAGTAACGAGCCGGGGGAGTAACGAGCCGGGGGAGTAGCGATACGGGGGAGTAACGAGCCGGGGGAGTAACGATACGGGGGAGTAACGAGATGCTCCCACATAAAAAGACACACTGCTAAGAATGCTCCATTTGTGTTTTGAATGTTTTAAGACAAAAGCATATGGTTGAACTATTCTTTAACTGAGGATTCGATGTATAAGCCATGCCAATTGGGTTGATGTGTGCAAATATGCATTCAGTTAATGGATTCAAAAAGAGCATATCATATTGGTTTCCAACGTTAAAACCCTAAATGGACAAATATTTGGTCAATCACCGATAAGGAAAAGGTCAGTCCAGGGACACTGGCATAATGTTAAGATTACACATAAATGGCTGTTTGGATACTTACCATCTTTCTCATGGACCTTACTGCAAAAACAAAGTAGGTAATTGTTAAATAGCACACACAAAATGTTTGGGTTATTTTCTTATGTCAAACACCAGATCGAGGTGTGAACTCTGGGCTAATGCAACCACGCATTATGAATCCATGAAACCATGTGAAACAAGTTACTTTTTAAATGACAAAGCGTATTTAAAGGTTAATCGCTCACAGGTCATTCAGCTTCTTCGTTTTAGTAATAACAAGCATGATGTGAAGAATAGAGTAAATGGGAAAGTATTTCAAGGGGGAGAGAGAGAGAGAGAGAGAGAGAGAATTGAATTGAATTGAATTGAACTTTATTTAACAAGGATTAAGATTTAAGGCTGCGCCTTTTCTTACAATCTGTCATTGGGACGCATAGACACACAGTGATACAATTTAAAACAATTAAAATAAAAAATAAAAAAGTTAACAACAAAAGGAGGTCGTAAAACTTAAACTCGTGATGATAAAGATGACGATGATGATGATAATAATGATGATGATGATGAAGATGATGATGATGATGATGATGATGAAGATGTGTCTCTCAAGAGAGAGAGAGAGAGAGAGAGAGAGAGAGAGAGAGAGAGAGAGAGAGAGAGAGAGAGAGAGAGAGAGAGAGAGTGAACGAATGAGAGCAAGAGAGACACAGAAAGAGGGACACAGAGAAAGAGTGAGTTAAAGAAAGAGAGAGAGAAAGACAAGAGAGAGACAGAACATGAAAGAGAGACAAGGAAAAAGAGATAACTAGATAGACTAACTGATTAATATTCCATGAGGATATAAGGTGCACAATATAATGCCTTACTTAAGAACTTGTGTTTGGACAAATGAAAACAATTTGCTAGAGAGAGAACCTAGAACGAGATGAAAATCCAAATGACTACTTCTCCAGTACTGGTCAAGATTGATGGTCGTTTATAAAACATGATACAACTACAAGAAGTCCTATCTGTATGACATTTGTGTTCACGGTATAAATTCAAAATGATCAGGCTACACACATTTGTGTAGTTGGTACCCAACATGATTTCGTTTTTGGTAAACAGAATTAACCAGCACCATTCAGGCAAACTATGGACTAACGTTGACATCCTTATTGTGTGCAGGACATTCCAAACTGTGCGTCTCTGCGTCCTATGGGCACTAGAAGTCGGATATTAATCCTGTCATTCATGGATGCTGCTTTTCTGAGAAAACAACTGTTTGATGCAATGATTTATTTTGTTTGTTTGTTTATTTGTTGCTTACAGCCGACTACGCAGAGCCATATCAGGACGAGGAAGGGGGGGATGAAGGGGGCCACTTGTCAAGCGATTTCTGTTTACAAATGCACTAACCCATTACTTGTGTCCCAGCAGGCTTTAGTAAAACTAAATTAATACCTACTGGAAGATTACCAGTTTCCAGTATGTTAAAATAGGCTTAACCTATCTACTGCTGGACTTACATCAGAACACTAACAGATTAAACTATACATGAATCGCGAGACAAGCGGCAAGAGAAGAGATTTTTGGAAAAAATACAGGTGAATGAGCAAGAAGGCAGAAAAAAGAAAAGAATTCATGAAGAAAAAGAGAGCATGACATGAAAGAGGAACCAAAAATCTACCCAACAGCAAACTAGAAAGCTCCTGCGGTTCCAAAAACAGGAGGGGCCTTTAATTTCATAACCGCAGTGCCCCACTGCGGGATAATGATTTATTTATATACACATTCTTCAATTGGCAGGCAAATGACATCAACACATGCTGGTACACATGCATAATTTTAAACCTTCATTTGGCATAATCCTCACTTATGACCAGTTTGTTTGTTTGCTTAACGCCCAGTCCACCACGAAGGGTGATATCAGGGCGGTGCTGCTTTGACATCAGTTTAACGTGCGCCACACACAAGACAGAAGTCGCAGCACTCACGTCACTTCATGTCTCACCCAGTCACATTATTCTGACACCGGACCAACCAGTCTTATGACCAGTACTGAAGACGTAGTCAAATACATTTGACTCGTGGAACAGCACAATTCAAAGTCAGCTTGATTTAGAGACAGCGATCCCGTTTAACTCACCCGATGAAGACACGCCTCACCTGCACAAAGATCGACAACAGTCAAGACATAGATGCCATAGACACAAAATACTTTATCAACAAGAAGGGCAAAGCCCATACGACTCACATGCTTGACCTAGACATGACCTTGACCTTCAGGGTCAAGGTCAAATAACTAAACCTAGCAATGACATCATACACTAAGAACTGCTTTACACATTTTTCCTACCAAAATACGTGTGACCTTGACCCAAGGTCAAGGTCATCCAAGGTCATGCAACACAAAGCTGTTAATTCAAGACATAGGAAGTACAATGGTGCTTATTGGCTCTTTCTAGCATGAGATATGGTCACTTTTAGTGGTTCACTACCTTATTTTGGTCACATTTCATAAGGGTCAAAGTGACCTTGACCTTGATCATATGTGACCAAATGTGTCTCATGATGAAAGCATAACATGTGCCACACATAATTTTTTAAGTTTGAAACTGTTATCTTCCATAGTTCAGGGTCAAGGTCACTTCAAAATATGTATACAATCCAACTTTGAAGAGCTGTGACCTTGACCTTGAAGCAAGGTAAACCAAACTGGTATCAAAAGATGGGGCTTACTTTGCCCTATATATCATATATAGGTGAGGTATTAAATCTCAACAACTTCAGAGAAAATGGGAAAAATGTGAGAAATAGCTGTTTTTTAGACAACATTTATGGCCCCTGCGACCTTGACCTTGAAGCAAGGTCAAGATGCTATGTATGTTTTTTGGGGCCTTATCTTACACCATCTTGCCAAATTTGGTACTGATAGACTGAATAGTGTCCAAGAAATATCCAACGTTAAAGTTTTCCGGACGGACGTTCGGACGGACGTCCGGACGGACGGACGGAGGGACGTTCGGACGGACGTCCGGACGGACGGACGGACGGACGTCCGGATGGACGAACGGACGGACGGACGGGGGGGACGGACGGACGGACGACTCGGGTGAGTTCATAGACTCACTTTTGCTTCGCATGTGAGTCAAAAACTATTATGTTTTTATTTTAGGCAATCAATGAATGCAATTTGCATTATACCTTTGATATGGGCAATGTCCCAATGGGAGGTTATTTCAGTTCCATATAAACATCATAGTCATCATTTTCACGAGTTTTCATTCACAAACACCTGGGAAATAAATCTCATGTTCCCCATGTAACAAATCGAGGTGGTGAATGGGTTTGGGCTTGCAGGCGAAACGTGGATTGTCAAAGTACAAGCCTATCAGGCAGATTGTTTGATGTGTGGAAAATTCGCGGCTTTTGATTCGTGTTGCCAAGGACGACGATTGTAAGCATTCACCCTCAAAGACCCAATCAATGTTGACAATTACCGCGGCGACTCATGGTCAATTTGCAACTTATATCTGTGATCGCAAAATCCACAACGAAAAGTCATAGACACTTAAAAAGAAAAGAAATATGTCCAACACTTACTGAACTCACACGTATGATCGCAGCTCTGTACATTTTCAGACTGGAAGAAAAGCGTCAACAAACTACGTTTGACGTCACATACAAGGTTGACGTGTTATCTCGAGCTACTGTGACGATGCTTTGTGGCCCGGAGTTGGATTCTAAAAATTCGTCTCCCTGTGGGTTATTGTGCATTTTGTTGCACAACCAAAATGATGACAAAAACGATGTTTGGTGGCTTGTCGTCAGACCAGCATTTTGTTGTTGGTCCTCGGGGAGCATATCGCCTTTTGTCTTATATTTATCAACCGCGACCTTCGGCCTTGGTCAATAAAGATGAAACAAAAGACGATATGGTCCCCTTGGACCAACAAAAAAGCTGGTCTGTCAACAAGCCACCAAACATCTTATGATGTTTTAGATTTGAACCCTAAGCTGTCAACACACACACACACACACACACACACACACACACACACACACACACACACACACATACACACACATACACACACACACACACGCACACACATACACACACACACACACAAACACACACACACACACAAATAGGCGAGCGGACATTAACACATTGACGAAATACGATATAAATTGTGCAAACAATTATTTGGTATTCTTATTATCTTTTGGGAATTCCCTGGAACAGAACTCGTGATGCTATCCCTGGGGATAGAATGGAGCGACAGAATCAAGCTGCATAACTATTTTATGTTATTTCCTGCATTGGTGTGACTATGCTGTTAAATAGCTTGAGACTTGTGTTGTGACCCTGCACACTGGATTGTGTGGACAACAGTCGTGTCCTTACTAATCCACTGATTTCATTTCAACTGAAATTACACGGACACCATTTGTCTAGTTAGGCTATGCACGTTGTGGCAATAATTGTTCGCACAATTTTCTTTGACAACATTACGTCGTTTCAATTGATCTTCATAAGCTTGTTTTGCAATACTGTTCACACACATACATCTGAAAACAAATCTGAAACACTTCAAGTAATTAATATTATACTACAAGAAGATTATATTGACTATAGATATAAACGTACCTAACCTGGTTACTGGTGTGTTTTCTTTTTTTTCATTTGAACACTTCACGTACTACACATTTATCTCATGTTCTACCAAAACCCATGCTATTTCATCAGCCATGACCGATGTAAGTTTTTATTATCTAATTATTCGGCACAGCACTTCTACAAACAAAGAGACAAAATTACATCCCTTGGTAAATCAAAAGGTAGCGAACCAAGTCATACTGACATGTCGATCGCCTTGACTGGTTAGTAGTTTTGCTCTTTTCTGTAGATGTGCGGCTTCACTTTTTCCTCTGTAACGTCCACACTCCAGTGCTACACACACAGACAGAAATATCAAATATAACACTCATTGATTGATACTATCCTAGACAGAAACTGCAAAACGTGTCAAATATTCTGCTGGAGTAATATGTTCGAGCTTTCTGACAGTCTCTTAACCCTCGCCCGACCGGGTTATCGACTACACACCGAAGACATCGTAGGGCCGTGCATTCTTCTCAAAGAAGGAAAAATACGCATATCCTTCCGAAGACCCATGCTTTCCAAAGAAGCAAAAACGTGCATCCCCGTCCGTAGACGCCGTGGTCACATTTCCGCGAGAAGCAATTAAATTAAATTATTAATTTAATTATTACCATGCTAAATGCTAAAGGCACACGTGCGAACATATATGGGACGTTTTGAAAAAAATGTCGCAAAAGCTGTCCCCGGACTTTGGCTCTGCACAATCGTTGCGTCTTGGTTTAAACACAATTTTATTCAAAATACATGACATGAAACAATTGGCAAAAATGCAGCTAGGACACGAACTCAAGCAGATGCTTATTTGACGTGACCATAACAATGCTAAGTTACACAAGTTTTCATGATGGTGGACAACACAATTATTAACCAGAAGAACAAAATGTAGGAGGGGGGTATGGGGAACTTAATCAAAACAGGAGGATTTATAGAGAAAAAAAACCCAAATAAAAAATAAAAGAAAAAAGTAAAGAAAAAAAATAAGGTGAGACTATGAATGAAGCGCGTGGGACGAGAACATCGATGCTGAGACATGCAATAAGTAAGTTCAGATAAATGTACATTTTCATGGAGAGGGCAGCATAGTTCGTTACGAATGTATGGAAGAAAACAACCACACTCACACACACAAAAGAGAACAGCAAAACAAAAACAAAAACTTAATGATAATTATTACTTATGTTAAATATGTAATTGATGCAACAACACGGGTTTACGTTCTCCTGCACACAAACATATACAATACCAGTACGTGGGCTAATCCTTCAAGTTAGTCGACCAGATTCAGCAATAAAGGATTGGACCGACTCGAAAATCAATGTATTTATGCGAAATGAATGTTGCTCGCTGCCTCTTAATAATGTTTCCACGTGTCTAAAATTGGCAGGCAGTGAGTTAATTGTGGACATACGAGCATTTTCAAACAACGTGCAGTATAACAAGTAATGTTCAGCTGTTTCGTTCCGGTTACCGCACGCACACTGTGGGTTATCTTTTAAATGGCGTTTGCATAAATCGGAATTAAGGTTACTCATGTTTAAACGCATTCTGCTGTGTTGTATTTCTACCTGTCTTTTTCCAAAATAATAATAAACTGGCACATAATGATGAGGACTTTGTAAATAATGCTTAAATTCGCTAATTGAGTTTGTGGTTTTAACCACATCAGGCAGATCATTCCATAAAATTGTAGTCGAAGGAACGAAGGATGTTCGAATTTTGTTTATTTGTTGCTTAACGTCCAGCCGACTACGCAGAGCCATATCAGGACGAGATGTTCGAAAGATTTCTGTACTGTGAGCTGGTACACATCTTTCAAGTGGTCTTCTTCTGTGATAAGGATTTAAGGATGAAACTAGTGGTGGCAAAAGGTCAACTAAATATTGGGGACATTTACCATGAACCATTTTATGATATAAAATCAATTTATGTTGTCTTCGGCGTTCCTTTAGACTACAAAATCCGCTTTCTTTGTAAATCTTACCATGACTAGTTCTCCGCACACCGCCAATTATAATACGTAAAGCTTCAAGGTGTAGTTTTTCCAGGGTGTTCGACAGGGCTTCGGTACAGTTATCCCATAATACATCAACATAGTCAAAATGTAGCAAAATAAAGGATTTGTACATTATTTCCAAACTTTTTCTGCATAACTTATACTTATAATGCCTTAAACAATTAATCAACAAAGTGGTATTTTTCACAATATTTCTGACTTGAGCGTCCCATTTACAGTCATTTAGCAAAATGCTTGTGTTCCTTTGTGTCTTCCAAAACAATTCCATTGAAAAATAACGGGTCAATTTGGCTTAAGTCACGTTTTATATTCAGCAATTTGGTTTTTGTTTCATTAAATGTGACTTTCCAACGTGCTGCCCAACAACTAATTTTATCGAGGTCTGTATTTAAAATTTCGGCACGTCTTACCGGATCATTCAATGCAAGTGACATGCTAGTATCATCAGCAAACAATTTAATAACAGACTCAATATCATTTACAATATCATTTATATAAATCAAAAACAACAAAGGGCCTAACACAGAACCTTGAGGAACGCCTGCTTGTATACCTTTCAGCTCTGACTTAGCTCCTTTAACGACAACTAATTGAACACGGTTTGCTAAGTAACTACAAAATCATGACAAAAGTCGACCTCGAACACCAATCGATTCCAATTTTACTAATAATCCTTTGTGCCAGACTTTGTCAAAAGCTTTCGACACATCAAAAAATACCGCCTGTGTTGTTAAACCGCTGTCGTAATTTAAACATACATCATTATATATAGAGACAAGTTGACAAATCGTCGAGTCGCCGGGTATAAAACCTGACTGTGTAGGTGTGAGTATGTTGTTGGATTGTAAAAAGAGATATAGGTGGCTATGAATACATCGTTCCAAAACTTTGCCAACGCAACTCAACAAGGAAATCGGACGATAATTATTACAAGTGTCCGCTGAACCTGACTTATAAATAGGCGTAACATTCGCAGTTTTCCAAATTTTAGGATATACTCCTTCCCTCAAACTTCTGTTAAACATATGGGTGAGTGGCTCCAAAATAACATCTATAGCTGCAATGAGAAGTCTGTTGTGGATCAAATCGGGACCAATGGCTTTTCTTTTATCAAGATTTTTAATTACATCTTTTACCTCGTTAACTGACAAAACAATATCACATAATTCGCAATCAAGAAACGGCACTTGAGGAACATCATCATCTGGGTCTTCAACATTGGGATTTTTAATGAAACAGTTATTAAAGGCGTTAGCTTTGTCTTGCCTTGTTCATAAACTTCGCCGTTGTCACAGATAGGCGGAATTTCGTCTTGGATCAAACTAGACTACATTTGGTAGCATTTTGTTCATTGTCCAAGGGGCATCAACTTCGTGTATGAAAAATACACTTTCCTCTGAACATGTTTTGTAGAGAGTGAGTTATGTGACACAGGGGTACCGAAAAACGCTTGTCCCACGGTCGCTAACCGATCTTTCAGATATAAATTGTACAGTTTGTCAGTATCGGACAATCATGAAATTTGGCCACGTTTTAGCCTTTATTAATTGCC
Source organism: Littorina saxatilis (assembly GCF_037325665.1). NCBI lineage: Eukaryota > Metazoa > Mollusca > Gastropoda > Littorinimorpha > Littorinidae > Littorina > Littorina saxatilis. The sequence continues at coordinate 54,626,479 of NC_090260.1, forward strand.
TTTAGTTAAAGTTCAAATTTGTATTAAAACATGGTTTTATGGGTGCATAATACAAAAAAAACCCGGTTGTCCCACAAAAAAATGTCCGTACTGTAACGATTGGGGAAAATTAATAACACGACAACATATGGATCGCTAAACTCAGATCTAATCAGATCAAAAGGAAGATAATTATGTTGTCTATGAATTGACTACAAATAAACAATGGCAGACGACATCTAGAACGCAACATGTTGCTGCCTAACAACTAAGGTGAGATGTCCCTCAACATTTTGTCCGTACTGTAACGGTACTTTCGAATTGAAAGAGTCGATTCAAATCCTCAAAATCACACAGTTTGTGGAGATTTTGATCCAGATCAAGAATAACACACGTTTATTTCAAAGCACGACGCTTTGGAAATTGCAAAACCAAAAACACCCAAAATGTCCGTACTGTTACGGTCCGTTCTGTTACGATTCTGGGGCCAGTTTCCACTGAGCACACTGAACACGCAGTTGTATATTTCATGTCTTAAACAGCATATTTCAGTGACATATGTTTGGATTATCCTGACTAAATTTGGTAACACTGTGGGTACTTTAAAAAAAACTGTAATCAGTTTGAGATCTATTTCATTGTCTGCGCGACGATTAAAAACAAGTTTATCCTCTATTTTAAAAGAGAACAGACTTTGCTCTGTCGGAAGTGGTCGTTTTTGTCGAGATTTTAAGCTTATTTCTCTGGTCAGCATCAATTATTTCTCTGGTCAGCATCAATTATTTCTGCGAAAACATCAATTGCAACTAGCCACTGAATAAAATAGTTTATTGACTGTTAGTCTCATTGGTTTTTGGCTCACGTAAGTGTAGCCTATGCGATCGTAACTTTGTCTGTCTGTGCGTGCGTATGTGCGTATGTGCGTGCGTGTGTATGTCTGTGGTAGAAACTTTAACATTTCGTCATTTGAAGACGTCACATTATGACGTAAGAGGGTTAGACGTCACGCAAAGGAATTACTGAAAGTCTCGGTCATTGTTATTTTTTATTTTGAGCGGGCCGAGACTAGTTGGCAGTCGTGTCCCTGTAAGTAGGCTACATGCAGACAGACAGATCTAGATCTAGTGTCTCGCTTTCTTGCACAGTGTCACCTATGCTTACTGTGTGTGTGTGTGTGTGTGTGTGTGTGTGTGTGTGTGTGTGTTTGTGTGTATGTGTGTGTGTGTGTGTGTGTGTGTGTGTGTGTGTGTGTGTGTGTGTGTGTATGTGTGACGGAGTGATTGAGTTTTGTGTTACTGTTTGTCGATTTCTTACGTGAGCCTTGAAGGCTTCGCCTCTTGTTTTCTGAATCTCACTGTGTTATGACATGATAGTGAATGAGCGTTCCCGCTCACCACGGAACTAAGAATAGCTTCGTGACGTTGTTATTGCTTCAAATATAAAAGCCTCTTTGACAGCAGAAGACACGTATTTGCCTGTCTTTTAATTGCCTGCAGGCTTTCAATTGTCGTTTCAGAATGCTTCTTCTCCGTTCATCCGGAAGATGACGATTTGTATTTGTCGTAAGAATGCGTCCCATGTTTCTAGAGAGACAAGTTCAAGGGCGCGCAATATCTCTCTAACGAGTCAGGGAAACAATGCTTAAAGAAAAGAAATGCGTATTTGACAATTTACATCCAACTAAATATACATACATGCAGCCACAGAAATGGAGACAGTGTCAAGTAATACGCAGAATATACACTAATTGCAGACATAGTGTAATTTCCACGCATACGACATTTTTGTGTGCAATGTGTGAACAGTAGCTCTCGCATTTTGAAGATAAGTTTCGTAATACTCGTCATTAAGGTGACTTACTACAGTTTTGAACTTATAAGTGAATGCAGATTCCAGACCTAAATTTAAAGTAACGATTTTAGAAACTTCATTTTTCGAAAAAAGTTGGACCGATTTTGCAACATTTCTTGAAAACGTCCCATATCTTCCTTCACGTGTAAACCACGTCATAAAACCTGTCCTTGTTTTCAAATGAAATAAGGTTTCCTTCATCTGTTTTGCAAAATAACTGTGACAAAAAGTCCACTCTGCTCTTCAAGTGAGTAGGCTGTTGTTTGTTATGTGCGTCTAAGTGGAATGCTGCTCTCTTTCCATGTACATTCTGGTCAGGTAATCATTCGGTTTACAGGAAGATTTACACAAGAGAGAAGGTATCCTCTAAATCTAAATAAAGTGATTGTCTAATCATCTAGAATTTGAATCTCTCAACATTTCAATAACAATGCAATGAATGAAAATTCGAACTAAATCCTTGATGCACGAAGTCGAACAAGCTCTGACCTTGCAATATGACAACCATTAATTAGGTATGTTTGGAAGTCATCCATACCTAACAATTTGTAAAGTTGCAAATCATATTTTTAATGATAATGTTCCACGTTGATAACAAGAACTTGACCCGACTATATGACCTTGACATATAAAGTTCCAGTATGCTATCACATATATATACACACAGAGTAAAGGATGATCTCCCTTGCTCATGACGTAATTTCTCTGCATTCTCGCTCTTGACGTCATTCTATATATATATATTCTCAAAGCCAGGACATTTGCGAAATCCCTGAAAATGTCAGTAAATTTGTAAATTTCCTGTTTCACTCAGGGATTTCACAAATGTCCTAATAATTGTAGGAAATTTGCAAATTTGTGTGTGTGTGTGTGTGTGTGTGTGTGTGTGTGTGTGTATATGTGTGTGTGTGTGTGTATGTGTGTGTGTGTGTGTGTATGTGTGTGTGTGTGTGTGTGTGTGTGTGTGTGTGTGTGTGTGTGTGTGTGTGTGTGTGTGTGTGTGTGTGTGTGTTGAGATAGCAAGTTTACCTGGATCAGCAGAATCATCCATAATCTTGATGTCCATCCTGTAACGGGTATGCTTTCTCTTGCCGGTCAAGTGAAGCAGGTCTCTGATCAGACACAAAGGAAAGGTCAATATCAAGCATGTATATCCATGGCATGAATCCCTGGTTATGAAAAAAGAGGGGCAATTATGCTTATTCATACATTTCACAACCTAACTTACTTTTTCGTGTTCTCATAGCTGAGACCAGAATGAGTCCGTGCACAAAGGATAACATCATGTGAAAAGGCCCATCGCCTTGCTGCTTCAAGCACAGTCATCTCAACGGTCTGGTACTTGTCCGCACGACAGGTCAGCGTGTATGTAGCATCCCCAGTGCTGCCCAGAACTTCTGTTAGCAGTGAAAGAGCTCGACGCCATTTGGGATTCAACTTTTGCAACCAGACCTGAAAAAGTTAAGTCTAGATTACGAACGAGTAATAGATTTCCTCAGTCAGGTATAAATATATTAAATGCTTTTTATTTCAAGTTTCCATGACCCCATTATCGGCACTTACATACATTTGAATCAATGATGTACTATGACAAACAGCACAGCAAATGGTCACATGACTCACCTTTGTCATACATAGGCCTACTATGAATCAGAATCAAACTAACTGTTCGTCTAACTCCACAATTGTTAAAGGAAATAACAATTTCAGACTTGTGAGAACTAGGAATCCTCATCTCTGGATTAACTGAGCTGAATCTTATATCAACAGGATACAGATTTAGATAAAGCAGTGTCATCCAATCTAAACTTCGCCAACACATTATTGCAACACATGTCGCACCCAAATAAAAGAATTATTCCCCTGTCATTTTACATTCAAATTTGATATATATGCCAGTTGGCCGTGTACTTGACTATCGGGATCACCTTTCGGATTCAAGATTTCTTTTTCGGAGATCACGTATAAGGGTACCCTCAAAATCGACTGGACAAAAACGGAAGGGCCCACTTAAAAATCGAAGAAAAATCACAATTGGCAAAACTTTGCAACTTTTACATGCGAGTAGAAAGCCATAGCAATGTTCTACCCCGAACAGGTTGTTTTGTTTAGCTATAGCTTGCGTTTTGTGTGTGCTATGAAATTCCTACTAAAGCAGGTGTTGATCGCATGAACTTTTTTCGTCAATTGTGTGGGGTATCATAAGAACAAGCGCTGTATTTCAGCAATGACTTGGTGTATTGCTTTGAAAATTTCAGAATATTTTTTAAACATACTGGACGTACTTTCATTCAAATGTTGGATTGTTACACGTATTTGTTCCGATGTTATGTAATGTTTCGAACAAAAGTTTTAAACTCGTCATAATGTGTTAAACAGATTATTGACTTTGCATGTCCTTAGACAAATGATAGATAGAAACCAGAAGCTTTCTGATGGAACCGTCTACACAGTGGTATCTTTTTCTACGAAATCTGTCCATGGATCCCCGAGCTTTCTTCATCTTTGTCGTTTGGCTGTCAGCCATCACAGTGCAGTGTTCCGTAGGCCTGTTCAGCGACCTGCTTGGCCAGTTAGTCAGCAGTTGTAATGACAGTGCGCTTTACGTCAACAGTGGCGTAGGCCTACGTGTGCCAGGTGTGCCATCCAGTTGTTCTGTGCGTCGGTGCTACACAAGAGAACAGCTGCTGAAATTGGACTTGAATACAGGCAGTCCTCCTGTGACCCCCTCTCCCTCTCTTGGATTACCTCTGACCTCCGCTGATCATCCTCTGGCCTCCACTCTTGGATTACCTTGCTCTACGGTGCCCTTCGCACATGGATTACCTGGTCCTCTGTCGCTGCCATCGTCGATGTCTTCTGCTTCCAGCTGTGCCGCTAGCGATGGGTCATCGCTGTGTTGTCGCCTTAATGACAACGGTATCCACTGCCGCCAGCTGCCGTGCCTACGCAACCGCCCAAAGAAGGCACACAGGGGGCATCGCCGCAGACCGCGACTGAGGAGTGGGGCAGTGCTTCCAGACGTACCAGATCGTAAGCCACGAACACAGGCCACACCCCCCACCTCCTCCTCCACACCTCTCCACATCGCACTCTTCAACGCTCAATCAGTCTCATCAACACAACAAGCATGCAAACGCACAGACATTGTAGACTACATCACAGATAACGACATAGACATTTTAGTTCTTACCGAGACTTGGTTGAAGGAAAACGGCGATGAAAGTGTCTGTGCCGATTTAACACCACCGAACTACTCTCTGCGATCATATCCCCGCACCACCGGCCGCGGTGGAGGAATAGCCGTCATCATCAAGAACACTCTAGCTAAACATGTCTCTTTTAACACTGTGCTGCCGTTTAAACACACCTCGTTTGAGTGTGTACAGGTGACATTGGCGCTTCATCAAAAACCCGTTCAGTTATTCTGCATCTACAGACCACCCCCCAACGCAAAGAACAAACTCACTGACACTATGTTTTTCTCAGATTTTCATAATCTGCTTGATCACTGCAACACGTTGTCTGGAACCCCTGTTTTGATTGGTGATATCAATGTTCATTTTGATGACTGTAACCACCCGTCCACTGTCAAGATGTTAGACTTGTTAGATGTTTTTCAGTACACACAGTCTGTCAGTCAACCAACACACAAGAAGAACCACATCCTTGACTGGGTTATGCATAGGCCTGATGACCATATTGTTCAGTCTGTAACTGTTTCTCATGTTTTATCTTCAGATCATTTTTGTGTTTTGTTCGATCTGATGACTAGGCCCCCCACCCCACCCCCTGTTTTCACTTCTGTCCGTTGTCTGCGTACCATGGATAGAGATAGTTTCAGGGAAGAGCTGCAGACTGCGCTGTCCCCTTCTCTTACAGCTGATCAGCTTGAAGTTGTACTCCGTGCCGCTCTAGATGTCCATGCTCCCAGTTTGCGTCGCCGTGTCCGTCCGTCCAAGTCAGCACCGTGGTACCCTGCTATTAGTGAGGAACTGCGTGATGCAAAGTGTGAGCGTAGGCGTGCTGAGCGCAAGTGCCTTCAGACGGGTCTCACTGTACATAAGCAGATTTTTAACTACACCAAGAACGTTGTAACCAAGATCGTACACTCCGCTAAGACACTTTTTCTGCAGACTCAGATTGCCACTTGTTCTTCTAGCAAGAAACTGTTTGATATTTGCAACCGCTTGACTGGCCGCACTAAGGTGTCCCCACTCCCCACTGTATTTCCTGTTAGTGAGCTGCCTGATGTTTTTAGTGATTTTTTCATCCAGAAAGTAGCTGATATTAGATCAGAACTTGACACGCTAGCTGTTAATTCTGCTGCACCCACTCATGTTGATGCTTCCCCTGCCTGTACGTTTTTAGCATTCCAGAAAGTCAGTGAGAAGGACCTTAGAGAGATTATTTTGAAATCCAAACCTACAACTTGTCCACTTGATGCATTGCCCACACCATTACTTGTTGAAAACCTTGATCTTCTGTTGCCTGTTCTCACCCAGATTGTTAATGATAGCCTGTTGTCTGGTGTTTTTCCATCATTGTTCAAAACTGCACTTGTGAAACCGCTCCTTAAGAAATCCAATCTCGATGTAAATGTCTTAAAGAACTACCGCCCTGTTTCTAACCTTTCATTTTTGTCAAAGATCATTGAGAAAGTAGTTTTAAAGCAGCTGTTAGTGTATTTGAACACTCATGATCTGATCTCGCATTCTCAGTCAGCATACCGTCCTTCTCACTGTACTGAGACTGCCCTGCTCAAGGTGACCAACGACATTCTGTCTGCTCTGGATGGTGGTGATGTGTCTGTGCTCACCCTACTGGACCTCTCGGCAGCGTTTGACACAATAGATCATGTCACACTGCTGAGCAGGCTCCAGACCTTGTATGGCATCTCTGGTCCAGCGCTGGCATGGTTTGAGTCCTACCTTACGGATAGAACTCAGGCTGTGCTTGTCGATGGCCAGAGATCAGCCCCAGCCCCCCTTGTTTTCGGTGTCCCTCAAGGCTCTGTACTTGGCCCCGTCCTCTTCATTATGTACACCAAACCCTTGTCTGCCCTCATTCAAAATCATTCCGTTTCAAACCAGTCTTTTGCTGATGATACCCAGTTGTATAAGCCTAGTTCCCCCGCTGAGACACATGCCGCCATCCAGACCATTCAGACCTGTATCTTAGATGTTAAGTCATGGATGGTAGAAAATAAGTTAAAACTAAATGATGATAAGACAGAGGCACTTCTGTGCATGAAAAAGTCCACTAAGTTCCCAAATTCTCAACCTTCGTCTGTCCAAGTAGGCAATACCGACATCTCTTTCTCTTCTTCAGCTAGAAACCTCGGCTTCACCATCTCCTCAGACATGACACTCAACAAGCACATCTCCAACATCTGTAGGTCCGCATACTTTGAACTCCGCAAGATCGCAACCATCCGCCATACTCTGTCCGTTCAAACTACAAACACTCTAGTCTGCTCTCTTGTTCTTTCTAAACTTGACTACTGTAACTCTCTTCTCTCTGGCTGTCCACTCTACCTCCTGCACAAACTACAGAAAGTTCAAAATTCTGCAGCACGCCTGATCCTCAAAGCACGAAAAAAAGATCATGTCACACCACTTCGCCGCACACTCCACTGGTTACCCATCCAAGCCCGCATTGAATACAAACTGTCCACTCTCTGCTTTCACTTCTTCTCTGCCTCGTCTCCTGCTTATTTCTCTGAACTTCTCACTGTATACACTCCTGCTAGACAACTCCGCTCCTCTTCTGATAGCCGCACCCTGGTCATCCCACACACAAAATCAAAAGCATATGAACAACGCACTTTTGCATTTTGCGCACCTACTCAATGGAACTCTCTCCCCTCTCACATTCGCCACTCTCAGTCAGTACAGTCATTCAAGCGAGCACTCAAAACTCACCTCTTCCAGAAACACAACTCCTAAAGTCGCAACATTTTGCCATCCTGTTCTGTAACGGTTCCATCTCTATTCAGCTTGTTATTTTGTCTTTGTTTTAAATTATTATAAATATATTTTTTCACTGCAGTAGTCCTTTAACTTTAACCCTTAGCTGTAAGCTAGATATGCACAAGTCATGTCGGTGCCACATAATGCTGACACACATGTTCCTGTGCATAGTTTATGGATAACGTGTAGTTGGGAAGTTAAGAGTAGAAATAATTAGTATTTAGTGTAGGAGGAGGGTTGGGGGTGGGTAGGGAGGGGGTGGGTATGGTTTACTTTGAGCAGGTCGGTTTCAGTTTTTTTAATAAACAATTCTAGAGAATTGTGTATCTTATATTTGAGTCTTTCGTGTTTTAGACATTGATGCATTTAATAGTTTTAACGAGTTGCCTTTTGTTTTATCATTCTGGTGTTTATCTAGATGTGCTGTGTATCTTATAAGAAGTTCTTAAAAGTTTGAAGTTATTTTAGCACATAGGTTTTTTTTTTTATGGTCTTAACAGTGAAACATGTATTACGTTATCATTAAGATTCATGCTTTGTTAGCACTAAGCAGTTGTTTTAATCAGTCTGGTTTTTTCTTGTTTTCATCTTATGAACATTCTAAATGTTAGACTAACTTATTGTCTTGTACAGAATAACAACTGTGTGAATGGTGCTATACTGAATGAAAGAGTGTGACATGAAGTTCTTGTACATCATTGTAAAGAGTGTGAATGACGTTTTAGTTTAGATGTCAAGCGCTTAGAGCAAGCCTTTTTAACGAAAGTTTTTGATTTAGCGCTATATAAATGTTCTTATTATTATTATTATTATTATTAAACACTGCAAAAGCAAATTTGCGTCAGTGCCTATATGCAAGGCACTGACGCAAATTTGCAAGGTCTGTAAACACGCTTTATATTTTAGAGTTGATTCAGCGATGCCCAGCCAAGCGTGACCGCAGCATGTTTTGAGAGGCAGGCAGCGATAATCGCTGTGGGTGCTAAACAGCGTGAACGTTACATTTTTGTTCAGGTGTTCAAATGACTAGCAAATTTACGCCAGTGGATACACGCAGATGAAACTTCGACATTATCTGTATCAATCATTGATCTGTAGACATGCAACGTCATGATTTTGTCAGACAGAAGTGAACAATCCTATGACGAGCTTAAAATGTGTTTCCGAAACATTGCGTAACATCGGAAAAAATACGTGTTACGATTTAACATTTTGATTGCACTACGTCGAGTATGTTTGTAAAATAGTCTGACATTTAAAAGCAATACACCTTGTCATTGACTCAAACAGTCCCGTTTTTAACCGCTCATGCGATCGACACCTGCATTGGTAGGAATAGCTTGGCACACGCAATACGCAAGCTAGCTAAACGAAACCACCTGTTTGTGGTAGATAGGTGATGTGGCTTTCTTTTCGCAAGTAAAAAGCCCTTCCGTTTTTTGTCCAGTAGATTTTGAGGGTACCCTAATTTGAGCGGCGAGCACGTGATCCATGTAAAAGAAATGTATAATCCGAAAGATGATCCGAATAGTCAAGTGAATGGCCTTAAATGGCATATACAATTTGAATGACATGAGAATTATTGCTTTTATTTGTGTGCAAAATGTTTTGCAATAATTTGTTGGCGAAGTTTATAATTATCATGTGAAGGTGAAACATAGCAGAGCGAGCGAGAGAGAGAGAGAGAGAGAGAGAGAGAGAGAGAGAGAGAGAGAGAGAGAGAGAGAGAGAGAGAGAGAGAGAGAGAGAGAGAAAGAGAGATAGACAGAGACAGATATTACCTTGTTCTTTGCACTTTGTTTTTCTTTAGTGCTTATGATGTAGGGCACATACGAGACACCGGCGACCAAAGTAGCGGCTTCCTTCACCTCCCTGTATCCGCTTTCTCCGAGTTGCAAAGGACCACTGTAATACCACTGTGCCTTTCTTTGTTCTTGTTTAATCTGCGCTTGTAATGCAGTACCCACTGCACTGGTTTTGTTGTGGAGAAGATCGTCAATGAACGCTGTATAGGTCATAGCACATGGCAACAGCAAAAGGTCAACACAGCAATATTTGTGCAGTTCCACAGTAAGTTCCTGAGCAAGCTGCAAAGCAAACTTTCTCGCTGATCCCTCCACTTTGCTGTGCGCACTTTGGGTTGTTTCAGATGATTCTGGCCTTTCTTCCACAGTTGTGTTTGTCTCTGATGACTTAGCCTTTCCATCCGGGGATTTTACTGGCTTGCCTTCTCCTGTTGTGGTTGTTTCAGATGACTCTGACTTTCCGTCCCCAATTTTGGTTGTTTCAGATGCATCTGGCTTCCCTTCCACAGTTGTGGTTGTTTCAGATGACTTGGTAAGATCGTACAGCGTTAAAATAAACGTGGGAAGATGTTCTCCAGTAAAGAATACTTGAAGGGAATCATAGACAATGACATGTGTCTTCACTGCCAAGTTCAGGTCAGCATAAAGATGTGGAGAGATTAATACAGACCACTTCAGTTCATTCTCTTGGTTTCGATCTGATTTAATGCGATCTACCCACGTGGCTATCGCTTCTATAATTTCTTCTTCATGTATATCGACTTTTTGAAGGATATTGTGGTTTCCTGAAAATATACCAATACAATATTGTAAACGCACCTTCTTATTCTTACCTCAAAAGAATTCACATTTCCGGACACATGTCAACATTCCACAGCCTGGTTATTGTGTGTGCAGCTTGGTTGCTTTGTTTCTTCTTCTCAAAATAGTATTTAACAGATTGACACATGTACAATGTATCATCAATCAAAGTATATGGAGTTTGTTTTGTTATATACAAAGCACATTTGAGTGAGTGTGTCAGTTGGTAGGGGAAGGGGGGGGGGGTAGCGTAGATGCCTGTAGATAAAGCGTAGTAATTAGTGTTTGACTTGTGTGAATCCTCATGTAAATTAGTTTGGTATGATTTAACATAGATATAGGTACATGTTGCCGACGTTATGTGGTTATCTGTGTGTGTGTGTATGTGGTTGAATTACACTGAAGGTGGGTGAAGTGGGTTATATCCATATGTGGATTGAAGGTGTGTTTTGGTGACTGATTGTTAAAGGGGTACTACTAAGTTGTGATTGTATTTGTTATGTATTCATTTCATGATTAGTTAAAAAATAAATAATCAGAAAATACATTATGAAACGTTTTATTATATGTTAGCTGGAACAACGGGTTACCATTGCTTTCGTCCTCCCCTGACATACTTTCATCATGTGAACTGTGAAAGACAGGGGTCCCAAAAATCCGACCACCACATTTTGTAACTGGATGATCCCCATCATCTTGATCTTGGTCTAGAACATACATATACATTAAAACACAAAACATTCAAAAACATGTTAGTACAATATTATGAAAGTTTCAAAGCAATCAACTTAGTCATTGCTGACATACAATGCTTTTTGTCACAATACCCCTGTAAAATGACGAAACAGTCCTGTTTTTGACCGCTTATGCCATCAACACCTGCATCAGTAGGAATAGCATAGCACATGTAATGCGCAAGGTAGCGAAACAAAGTAACCTTTTCTGGGTAGATAATTGATTTGGCCTACTGCTCGTCAGTAAACGTTGCAAAGTTTTGCCTATTGTGATTTTGAGTTGATTTTTAATTGGGTTTTTTTTCCAGTCTATTTTGAGGGTACCCTTATTTGAACGTCGGTCATGTGATCCATGTAACATAAATTGTTAATCCGATAGGCAATCCAAACAGTCCAGTGAACGGTTTTAACTGGTATGTACAGTTTGGATGAAATGACACGGGAATTATTGATTTAATTTAGATGCGAAATCTGTTGCAATATTGGTTTGTCACAGTTTAGCTATGCTTTAACAGCATTATTCGACATGAACAAAAACACAAAATCAACAGCTTCGTGAAATGCCCATTCCACACAGTAAGCGGTTGGTAGGTCGGTTGGTTATTAGTGTGTATTGTCACACAGAAAGGGGCATGTTGTTGATTGTTGGTATGAGTTCAAATGGAAAAAAAACAACATCTTATCCCTTTCATAACTTTGCATGGTCTGGGACGGATATGAGTAGTGAAACGAGATAGAACACCTTGACTGCCGAAAAACTGTAGTTTAGTAAAATACAAAGTATGACAGACACAAAAGCTCAGCAATGCAATTTCTCTTTTAGAGATTAATAAAGTTATTGTATTGTTTTGTATTGTATTGTATGACAAATATATACACCAACAAGGAGAACATGGTCTCCATGGGAGGCAATCATCTTGCTTCAAATGCAAAGGCCAATATATAGCTGTTGTTTCCCTTGCCCTCGTGTTGATTATTTGATAGCATAGTGCGTACCTGATACCTATTGAAAGGACGATGTAGAATTGAAAACAGGTAAGTCTAGCTGACTGTTTGACTCCGTCTTTAAATGTTGTAATATATATATGTATAACAATGTCAGTGTAACATACCACTGTTTGACCAGTAAGGGATGATTAAAAGTGACCCTTTAAATGTAATAGTGGCCTGGTCGGAGCCCTTTTTATGCATCACAATAAGAATTAAAGATGCAAACTAAAAATGTGAGCCTTAGATAATATCAGTGTGACTATTTCTATTGAGTAGCATTTAAATTTAAATTTTCAACAACAAAGTCTCAAATACCAGAAATCCAAGTTTGATGGAGCAGATCAGTGTACAGGATGGCAAAGCACCACCCACCTGCTATAAGATTTACATGTTGTGATGAGCTTACTTGAAAATTATTTAGTCGAAATTCAGAAGAATCAAATGGAATATGTAACTCAGTTAATGTCAAACGTAGTTTTACGTCATCATCTTATTGTCTGTTGTTGATTTTGAATCCGTCCCTTTCTATTGGACAAGAAAAAGCGAAGCATAAGGTAATACAACTATTTGAACCTGGTATTATTATTATCCAAGCGGAGCGCGGGCGAAGCCCGCGCGTAGCGAGGTAGTTTTTTTTTTCATCTCCCAGCACTGAAAATATTTTTGCCAAGTGGTGTCTGTCTGGACATTGTTCTAGAATTCATCTTTTAGCACAATATTAGCGACACTGTTTGGACAATTCTATTAAAATTAGGCGTACAAACTGATTTTGTTTCGGGGAATCCTCTCAGAGGATCAGAATTTTCATATAATATCATCGGAAGCTGTTACAACGGGAAAATGTGAAACTTTTGTCACTTTTTAACATGGAATTTCATCTTTGAGCGTTTCAAGCGGACTTTAATAAAATAGTTATTTGCGAATTAAGCAGCGGAAGACACTCACCGGTTCAACATGTGTATGGTCATTAAACCTCAAAACATTTCAGTAAGTGGTTTAGACAAACACCTCCGCCATGTGAGGGTGACTGGTTTGTAGCTGAAGAGTTTTTTTTCTAAAGTGTGTTCTAAATACAAATGACGTACTGGTAATGATGTAATGAGTTGTTCTAATCTTGTTCTTGGAACTCTTGCTGTTCCAAGCTTGTTCTTAGCAAGTCTTGGTGACGAGAACAAAGACTATCAATGAAATCTTTAGAAATAACCTCTGACAACGACGACGATGACGACGACGACGACGATAACAACAACAACAACAAATGACATCGACGACGACGACGACAACAACAACAACAACAACAACAACAACAACAACAACAACAACAACAACAAAAACAACAACACGAGAACAACAACAATCACGACAACGAACATGACAACAACAACACCAACAACTACGACGACAACTACAACGACTGGGTTATGATGACATCACCAATGATTTAAAGGCCGTTAAAAAATCGTTAAATCCTATTTCTTCACTGATTCTTATGAAATTTTAAAGGTAGGTTTGTTGTCCCCAACTTATTTTCACTCCATACTTTTCCAGAAGAAAAACATAATTTTGGCAGTTAAAAACCGTTAAATTTCAATTCTTCACCGATATTTATGAAATTTTGTGGGTAGGTTCGTTGTCCCCAACTGATTTTCACTCTATACTTTTCCAGAAGAAAGACATAATTTTGGCAGTTAAAAAACGTTAAATTTCAATTCTTCACCTATCTTTATGAAATTTAGTGGGTGGGTCCGTTGTCCCAAACTGAATTTTAAGACATACTTTTCCAGACAAAAAACCTTATTTTTGGCAGTTAATAACCGTTAAATCTCAATTCTTCATCGATATTTATGAAATTTTGTGGGTAGGTTCGTTGTCCCCAACTGATTTTCACTCCATACTTTTCCAGAAGAAAAACATAATTTTGGCAGTTAAAAACCGTTACATTTAAATTGTCACCTATCTTTATGAAATTTAGTGGGTGGGTCCGTTGTCCCAAACTGAATTTCAAGACAAACTATTCCAGTCAAAAAAACTTATTTTTGGCAGTTAAAAACCGTTAAGTCTCAATTCTACACCGATATTTATGACATTTTGTGGGTAGGTTTGTTGTCAGATTTGACATGATGGCAGAATTGAAAGTGTGAGATATCCTGATGTTTCACAATTTATGCTGCATAATTCAGCCCCATAGGCGCTTGAATTTTAGGTGGAGTTGGGTTTTTTTTCAGCCCAAACCAGTAACCCCCACATGGTTTTCATGTCCCTTTCTGAGAGACTTCAAGAAGTTTCAATTTGACGTCATGATTAGCCTGCCGCATTAGCAAGTATGAAAACACGTCATCGATGACACATTTTAAGACAGAGAGAGAGAGAGAGAGAGAGAGAGAGAGAGAGAGAGAGAGAGAGAGAGAGAGAGAGAGAGAGAGAGAGAGAGAGAGAGAGAGAGAGAGAGAGAGAGAGAGAGAGAGAGAGAGAGAGAGAATCATGTACACACAGATGGACGACTTCGCTTGGGGTATGTACTGCCCGGCAGTACACATCTACTTAATTATTATTATGAACATTTGTGCGCCTAATCTAAATATAGCCCTAGGCGCTTACAAAATATAAAATACATAGTGAACATTATACGAAACACAAATCGACAAGGACCAAGACACTCGGACTCATACACTCGCAGACAGGCGCACAGCGAGAACGCGACGCACTCACTCATTCTAGACGGAAAAACAGTCGTAAATAAATAAATAAATTATTGGATACATAAAGTTAGTTGAGAGAAGAAGAATAGAGCTGGAAAGGGAAGAAGAAGGAGAAAGAAAGAGACAGATCAAGGACCAGCAGGAGAGGGGGATGGGTGGTCATTAACGGACTAGTGAGGGAAGAGGTGTGTTTTGAGTGAGGTTTTGAATGATTGCATAGATGTGGAGTGCCTGAGTGAATGCGGGAGTTGGTTCCAGATAGATGGGGCCTGGTAAGAGAAGGTGCGCTGGCCATGGTATGAGATGGTTCTGCGAGAACTTTTCATTTCATAATTTCCATGAGGCCAGGAGAGTGATTGACCGCATAAATAAGGATATGGAAGCCTCAGTTCCATCCCCTCAGCATGTGACTGTGCCATATTATATTATTCGCAGGATTGCTTAGATACTTATTTCAGTCGAAAGCAGCGAAATAAAACCGTTATTTATATGCTGACTGTCAGCAAATGATAACAGACATGCTTCGTAAATGATACCATTACTGTCCTGCCGTCAGTCAGCATGCTTCAAATAATTCATTTAATACCACATGGCTGCTGAAAATCCTGCCTCTCCTAACTGTTTAGAGAAATGGAAATAGAATGGGAATAGTTGGTGCATAACTGTGAGATAAAACAACAAACACAGCATTTACAAAGCAACTAATTAGTGTTCAAGAAAAGACTACTCACATGGGTCCAAGGCATCGAGTGCTTCAAGAAGCTCGATATTCGTTGAACCTGGAAACAGAGGATGCAAATAACCATCTTTGTACAGCTGAATCTTAAGAGGAAGAAGGTTAAGTCTACTAATACGTACGAAAGTCACAGTTTTCAATTGCTTTGCTCTAGCAGATTAAAAAACCCACATATGTAGACGGGTACATGAGGACTTAGACCAACTGTTGCGGTGGTACCCTTGTCACTGCCTGGTTCCAAGTAGTCACTGTATGTACCTTAATCGAAAAAACAAAGATTACTTCATTCATTAGCGACTACCATGTGTTTGGTCCAGTTAAACACAGTGAGATATCAAAGGAAAGCGCAGAGTCTTTGGAACACAACGATACCACAATATAATACTGGTCAAGAAACAAAGATGCACGGAGCAATTGAAAACTGTGACTTTCGTAGGTAATAGTTGACTTAACCTCCACCTTAACCTTCGCCCGACGTCGTTATCAACTACACACAGAAGACATCGTGGGGCCGTGCGGACCCATGTTTCTCAAAGAAGGAAAAATATGCATACCCTTCCGTAGACCCATGCTTTCCAAAGAAGCAAAAACGTGCATCCCCTTCCGTAGACGCCGTGGTTAAATTTCCGCGATAAGTAATTACAATAAATTATCCAAGCGGAGCGCGGGCGAAGCCCGCGCGTAGCGAGGTAGTTTTTTTTTTCATCTCCCAGCACTGAAAATTTTTTTGCCAAGTGGTGTCTGTCTGGACATTGTTCTAGAATTCATCTTTTAGCACAATATTAGCGACACTGTTTGGACAATTCTATTAAAATTAGGCGTACAAACTGATTTTGTTTCGGGGAATCCTCTCAGAGGATCAGAATTTTCATATAATATCATCGGAAGCTGTTACAACGGGAAAATGTGAAACTTTTGTCACTTTTTAACATGGAATTTCATCTTTGAGCGTTTCAAGCGGACTTTAATAAAATAGTTATTTGCGAATTAAGCAGCGGAAGACACTCACCGGTTCAACATGTGTATGGTCATTAAACCTCAAAACATTTCAGTAAGTGGTTTAGACAAACACCTCCGCCATGTGAGGGTGACTGGTTTGTAGCTGAAGAGTTTTTTTCTAAAGTGTGTTCTAAATACAAATGACGTACTGGTAATGATGTAATGAGTTGTTCTAATCTTGTTCTTGGAACTCTTGCTGTTCCAAGCTTGTTCTTAGCAAGTCTTGGTGACGAGAACAAAGACTATCAATGAAATCTTTAGAAATAACCTCTGACAACGACGACGATGACGACGACGACGACGATAACAACAACAACAACAAATGACATCGACGACGACGACGACGACAACAACAACAACAACAACAACAACAACAACAACAACAACAACAACAAAAACAACAACACGAGAACAACAACAATCACGACAACGAACATGACAACAACAACACCAACAACTACGACGACAACTACAACGACTGGGTTATGATGACATCACCAATGATTTATCAAATGTTCAGTGTCAAGGCTGTTAAAAAATCGTTAAATCCTATTTCTTCACTGATTCTTATGAAATTTTAAAGGTAAATTTAAATTTTAAATTTTAAATTTTGTCCCCAACTTATTTTCACTCCATACTTTTCCAGAAGAAAAACATAATTTTGGCAGTTAAAAACCGTTAAATTTCAATTCTTCACCGATATTTATGAAATTTTGTGGGTAGGTTCGTTGTCCCCAACTGATTTTCACTCTATACTTTTCCAGAAGAAAGACATAATTTTGGCAGTTAAAAAACGTTAAATTTCAATTCTTCACCTATCTTTATGAAATTTAGTGGGTGGGTCCGTTGTCCCAAACTGAATTTTAAGACATACCTTTCCAGACAAAAAACCTTATTTTTGGCAGTTAAAAACCGTTAAATCTCAATTCTTCATCGATATTTATGAAATTTTGTGGGTAGGTTCGTTGTCCCCAACTGATTTTCACTCCATACTTTTCCAGAAGAAAAACATAATTTTGGCAGTTAAAAACCGTTACATTTAAATTTTCACTTATCTTTATGAAATTTAGTGGGTGGGTCCGTTGTCCCAAACTGAATTTCAAGACAAACTATTCCAGTCAAAAAAACTTATTTTTGGCAGTTAAAAACCGTTAAGTCTCAATTCTACACCGATATTTATGACATTTTGTGGGTAGGTTTGTTGTCAGATTTGACATGATGGCAGAATTGAAAGTGTGAGATATCCTGATGTTTCACAATTTATGCTGCATAATTCAGCCCCATAGGCGCTTGAATTTTAGGTGGAGTTGGGTTTTTTTTCAGCCCAAACCAGTAACCCCCACATGGTTTTCATGTCCCTTTCTGAGAGACTTCAAGAAGTTTCAATTTGACGTCATGATTAGCCTGCCGCATTAGCAAGTATGAAAACACGTCATCGATGACACATTTTAAGACACAGAGAGAGAGAGAGAGAGAGAGAGAGAGAGAGAGAGAGAGAGAGAGAGAGAGAGAGAGAGAGAGAGAGAGAGAGAGAGAGAGAGAGAGAGAGAGAGAGAGAGAATCATGTACACACAGATGGACGACTTCGCTTGGGGTATGTACTGCCCGGCAGTACACATCTACTTAATTATTATTATGAACATTTGTGCGCCTAATCTAAATATAGCCCTAGGCGCTTACAAAATATAAAATACATAGTGAACATTATACGAAACACAAATCGACAAGGACCAAGACACTCGGACTCATACACTCGCAGACAGGCGCACAGCGAGAACGCGACGCACTCACTCATTCTAGACGGAAAAACAGTCGTAAATAAATAAATAAATTATTGGATACATAAAGTTAGTTGAGAGAAGAAGAATAGAGCTGGAAAGGGAAGAAGAAGGAGAAAGAAAGAGACAGATCAAGGACCAGCAGGAGAGGGGGATGGGTGGTCATTAACGGACTAGTGAGGGAAGAGGTGTGTTTTGAGTGAGGTTTTGAATGATTGCATAGATGTGGAGTGCCTGAGTGAATGCGGGAGTTGGTTCCAGATAGATGGGGCCTGGTAAGAGAAGGTGCGCTGGCCATGGTATGAGATGGTTCTGCGAGAATTTTTCATTTCATAATTTCCATGAGGCCAGGAGAGTGATTGACCGCATAAATAAGGATATGGAAGCCTCAGTTCCATCCCCTCAGCATGTGACTGTGCCATATTATATTATTCGCAGGATTGCTTAGATACTTATTTCAGTCGAAAGCAGCGAAATAAAACCGTTATTTATATGCTGACTGTCAGCAAATGATAACAGACATGCTTCGTAAATGATACCATTACTGTCATGCCGTCAGTCTGCATGCTTCAAATAACTTATTTAATAACACATGGCTGCTGAAAATCCTGCCTCTCCTAACTGTTTAGAGAAATGGAAATAGAATGGGAATAGTTGGTGCATAACTGTGAGATAAAACAACAAACACAGCATTTACAAAGCAACTAATTAGTGTTCAAGAAAAAAAAACTACCCACATGGATCCAAGGCATCCAGTGCTTCAAGAAGTTCGATATTCGTTGAACCTGGAAACAGAGGATGCAAATAACCATCTTTGTACAGCTGAATCTTAAGAGGAAGAAGGTTAAGTCTACTAATACGTACGAAAGTCACAGTTTTCAATTGCTTTGCTCTAGCAGATTAAAAAACCCACATATGTAGACGGGTACATGAGGACTTAGACCAACTGTTGCGGTGGTACCCTTGTCACTGCCTGGTTCCAAGTAGTCACTGTATGTACCTTAATCGAAAAAACAAAGATTACTTCATTCATTAGCGACTACCATGTGTTTGGTCCAGTTAAACACAGTGAGATATCAAAGGAAAGCGCAGAGTCTTTGGAACACAACGATACCACAATATAATACTGGTCAAGAAACAAAGATGCACGGAGCAATTGAAAACTGTGACTTTCGTAGGTAATAGTTGACTTAACCTCCACCTTAACCTTCGCCCGACGTCGTTATCAACTACACACAGAAGACATCGTGGGGCCGTGCGGACCCATGTTTCTCAAAGAAGGAAAAATATGCATACCCTTCCGTAGACCCATGCTTTCCAAAGAAGCAAAAACGTGCATCCCCTTCCGTAGACGCCGTGTTTAAATTTTCGCCTTAAGTAATTACAATAAATTATCCAAGCGGAGCGCGGGCGAAGCCCGCGCGTAGCGAGGTAGTTTTTTTTTTCATCTCCCAGCACTGAAAATTTTTTTGCCAAGTGGTGTCTGTCTGGACATTGTTCTAGAATTCATCTTTTAGCACAATATTAGCGACACTGTTTGGACAATTCTATTAAAATTAGGCGTACAAACTGATTTTGTTTCGGGGAATCCTCTCAGAGGATCAGAATTTTCATATAATATCATCGGAAGCTGTTACAACGGGAAAATGTGAAACTTTTGTCACTTTTTAACATGGAATTTCATCTTTGAGCGTTTCAAGCGGACTTTAATAAAATAGTTATTTGCGAATTAAGCAGCGGAAGACACTCACCGGTTCAACATGTGTATGGTCATTAAACCTCAAAACATTTCAGTAAGTGGTTTAGACAAACACCTCCGCCATGTGAGGGTGACTGGTTTGTAGCTGAAGAGTTTTTTTCTAAAGTGTGTTCTAAATACAAATGACGTACTGGTAATGATGTAATGAGTTGTTCTAATCTTGTTCTTGGAACTCTTGCTGTTCCAAGCTTGTTCTTAGCAAGTCTTGGTGACGAGAACAAAGACTATCAATGAAATCTTTAGAAATAACCTCTGACAACGACGACGATGACGACGACGACGACGATAACAACAACAACAACAAATGACATCGACGACGACGACGACGACAACAACAACAACAACAACAACAACAACAACAACAACAACAACAACAACAACAACAACAACAACAAAAACAACAACACGAGAACAACAACAATCACGACAACGAACATGACAACAACAACACCAACAACTACGACGACAACTACAACGACTGGGTTATGATGACATCACCAATGATTTATCAAATGTTCAGTGTCAAG
Source organism: Littorina saxatilis (assembly GCF_037325665.1). Lineage (NCBI taxonomy): Eukaryota > Metazoa > Mollusca > Gastropoda > Littorinimorpha > Littorinidae > Littorina > Littorina saxatilis. Next base: position 54,647,109 of record NC_090260.1, read on the forward strand.
GCTGTTAAAAAATCGTTAAATCCTATTTCTTCACTGATTCTTATGAAATTTTAAAGGTAAATTTAAATTTTAAATTTTAAATTTTGTCCCCAACTTATTTTCACTCCATACTTTTCCAGAAGAAAAGCAATAATTTTGGCAGTTAAAAACCGTTAAATTTCAATTCTTCACCGATATTTATGAAATTTTGTGGGTAGGTTCGTTGTCCCCAACTGATTTTCACTCTATACTTTTCCAGAAGAAAGACATAATTTTGGCAGTTAAAAAACGTTAAATTTCAATTCTTCACCTATCTTTATGAAATTTAGTGGGTGGGTCCGTTGTCCCAAACTGAATTTTAAGACATACCTTTCCAGACAAAAAACCTTATTTTTGGCAGTTAAAAACCGTTAAATCTCAATTCTTCATCGATATTTATGAAATTTTGTGGGTAGGTTCGTTGTCCCCAACTGATTTTCACTCCATACTTTTCCAGAAGAAAAACATAATTTTGGCAGTTAAAAACCGTTACATTTAAATTTTCACTTATCTTTATGAAATTTAGTGGGTGGGTCCGTTGTCCCAAACTGAATTTCAAGACAAACTATTCCAGTCAAAAAAACTTATTTTTGGCAGTTAAAAACCGTTAAGTCTCAATTCTACACCGATATTTATGACATTTTGTGGGTAGGTTTGTTGTCAGATTTGACATGATGGCAGAATTGAAAGTGTGAGATATCCTGATGTTTCACAATTTATGCTGCATAATTCAGCCCCATAGGCGCTTAAATTTTAGGTGGAGTTGGGTTTTTTTTCAGCCCAAACCAGTAACCCCCACATGGTTTTCATGTCCCTTTCTGAGAGACTTCAAGAAGTTTCAATTTGACGTCATGATTAGCCTGCCGCATTAGCAAGTATAAAAACACGTCATCGATGACACATTTTAAGACAGAGAGAGAGAGAGAGAGAGAGAGAGAGAGAGAGAGAGAGAGAGAGAGAGAGAGAGAGAGAGAGAGAGAGAGAGAGAGAGAGAGAGAGAGAGAGAGAGAGAGAGAGAGAGAGAGAGAGAATCATGTACACACAGATGGACGACTTCGCTTGGGGTATGTACTGCCCGGCAGTACACATCTACTTAATCTAAGCGGAGCGCGGGCGGAGCCCGCGCGTAGCGAGGTAGTTTTTTTTTTCATCTCCCAGCACTGAAAATTGTTTTGCCAAGTGGTGTCTGTCTGGACATTGTTCTAGAATTCATCTTTTAGCACAATATTAGCGACACTGTTTGGACAATTCTATTAAAATTAGGCGTACAAACTGATTTTGTTTCGGGGAATCCTCTCAGAGGATCAGAATTTTCATATAATATCATCGGAAGCTGTTACAACGGGAAAATGTGAAACTTTTGTCACTTTTTAACATGGAATTTCATCTTTGAGCGTTTCAAGCGGACTTTAATAAAATAGTTATTTGCGAATTAAGCAGCGGAAGACACTCACCGGTTCAACATGTGTATGGTCATTAAACCTCAAAACATTTCAGTAAGTGGTTTAGACAAACACCTCGGACATGTGAGGGTGACTGGTTTGTAGCTGAAGAGTTTTTTTCTAAAGTGTGTTCTAAATACAAATGACGTACTGGTAATGATGTAATGAGTTGTTCTAATCTTGTTCTTGGAACTCTTGCTGTTCCAAGCTTGTTCTTAGCAAGTCTTGGTGACGAGAACAAAGACTATCAATGAAATCTTTAGAAATAACCTCTGACAACGACGACGATGACGACGACGACGACGACGACGATAACAACAACAACAAATGACATCGACGACGACGACGACAACAACAACAACAACAACAACAACAACAACAACAACAACAACAACAACAACAAAAACAACAACACGAGAACAACAACAATCACGACAACGAACATGACAACAACAACACCCAACAACTACGACGACAACTACAACGACTGGGTTATGATGACATCACCAATGATTTATCAAATGTTCAGTGTCAAGGCTGTTAAAAAATCGTTAAATCCTATTTCTTCACTGATTCTTATGAAATTTTAAAGGTAGGTTTGTTGTCCCCAACTTATTTTCACTCCATACTTTTCCAGAAGAAAAACATAATTTTGGCAGTTGAAAACCGTTAAATTTCAATTCTTCACCGATATTTATGAAATTTTGTGGGTAGGTTCGTTGTCCCCAACTGATTTTCACTCTATACTTTTCCAGAAGAAAGACATAATTTTGGCAGTTAAAAAACGTTAAATTTCAATTCTTCACCTATCTTTATGAAATTTAGTGGGTGGGTCCGTTGTCCCAAACTGAATTTTAAGACATACTTTTCCAGACAAAAAACCTTATTTTTGGCAGTTAAAAACCGTTAAATCTCAATTCTTCATCGATATTTATGAAATTTTGTGGGTAGGTTCGTTGTCCCCAACTGATTTTCACTCCATACTTTTCCAGAAGAAAAACATAATTTTGGCAGTTAAAAACCGTTACATTTAAATTTTCACCTATCTTTATGAAATTTAGTGGGTGGGTCCGTTGTCCCAAACTAAATTTCAAGACAAACTATTCCAGTCAAAAAAACTTATTTTTGGCAGTTAAAAACCGTTAAGTCTCAATTCTACACCGATATTTATGACATTTTGTGGGTAGGTTTGTTGTCAGATTTGACATGATGGCAGAATTGAAAGTGTGAGATGTCCTGATGTTTCACAATTTATGCTGCATAATTCAGCCCCATAGGCGCTTGAATTTTAGGTGGAGTTGGGTTTTTTTTCAGCCCAAACCAGTAACCCCCACATGGTTTTCATGTCCCTTTCTGAGAGACTTCAAGAAGTTTCAATTTGACGTCATGATTAGCCTGCCGCATTAGCAAGTATGAAAACACGTCATCGATGACACATTTTAAGACAGAGAGAGAGAGAGAGAGAGAGAGAGAGAGAGAGAGAGAGAGAGAGAGAGAGAGAGAGAGAGAGAGAGAGAGAGAGAGAGAGAGAGAGAGAGAGAGAGAGAGAGAGAGAGAGAATCATGTACACACAGATGGACGACTTCGCTTGGGGTATGTACTGCCCGGCAGTACACATCTACTTTATCCAAGCGGAGCGCGGGCGAAGCCCGCGCGTAGCGAGGTAGTTTTTTTTTTCATCTCCCAGCACTGACATTTTTTTTGCCAAGTGGTGTCTGTCTGTGAACATTGTTCTAAAATTCATCTTTTAGCACAATATTAGCGACACTGTTTGGACAATTCTATTAAAATTAGGCGTACAAACTGATTTTGTTTCGGGGAATCCTCTCAGAGGATCAGAATTTTCATATAATATCATCGGAAGCTGTTACAACGGGAAAATGTGAAACTTTTGTCACTTTTTAACATGGAATTTCATCTTTGAGCGTTTCAAGCGGACTTTAATAAAATAGTTATTTGCGAATTAAGCAGCGGAAGACACTCACCGGTTCAACATGTGTATGGTCATTAAACCTCAAAACATTTCAGTAAGTGGTTTAGACAAACACCTCGGAAATGTGAGGGTGACTGGTTTGTAGCTGAAGAGTTTTTTTCTAAAGTGTGTTCTAAATACAAATGACGTACTGGTAATGATGTAATGAGTTGTTCTAATCTTGTTCTTGGAACTCTTGCTGTTCCAAGCTTGTTCTTAGCAAGTCTTGGTGACGAGAACAAAGACTATCAATGAAATCTTTAGAAATAACCTCTGACAACGACGACGATGACGACGACGACGACGATAACAACAACAACAACAAATGACATCGACGACGACGACGACAACAACAACAACAACAACAACAACAACAACAACAACAACAACAACAACAAAAACAACAACACGAGAACAACAACAATCACGACAACGAACATGACAACAACAACACCAACAACTACGACGACAACTACAACGACTGGGTTATGATGACATCACCAATGATTTATCAAATGTTCAGTGTCAAGGCTGTTAAAAAATCGTTAAATCCTATTTCTTCACTGATTCTTATGAAATTTTAAAGGTAGGTTTGTTGTCCCCAACTTATTTTCACTCCATACTTTTCCAGAAGAAAAACATAATTTTGGCAGTTAAAAACCGTTAATTTTCAATTCTTCACCGATATTTATGAAATTTTGTGGGTAGGTTCGTTGTCCCCAACTGATTTTCACTCTATACTTTTCCAGAAGAAAGACATAATTTTGGCAGTTAAAAAACGTTAAATTTCAATTCTTCACCTATCTTTATGAAATTTAGTGGGTGGGTCCGTTGTCCCAAACTGAATTTTAAGACATACTTTTCCAGACAAAAAACCTTATTTTTGGCAGTTAAAAACCGTTAAATCTCAATTCTTCATCGATATTTATGAAATTTTGTGGGTAGGTTCGTTGTCCCCAACTGATTTTCACTCCATACTTTTCCAGAAGAAAAACATAATTTTGGCAGTTAAAAACCGTTACATTTAAATTTTCACCTATCTTTATGAAATTTAGTGGGTGGGTCCGTTGTCCCAAACTGAATTTCAAGACAAACTATTCCAGTCAAAAAAACTTATTTTTGGCAGTTAAAAACCGTTAAGTCTCAATTCTACACCGATATTTATGACATTTTGTGGGTAGGTTTGTTGTCAGATTTGACATGATGGCAGAATTGAAAGTGTGAGATATCCTGATGTTTCACAATTTATGCTGCATAATTCAGCCCCATAGGCGCTTGAATTTTAGGTGGAGTTGGGTTTTTTTTCAGCCCAAACCAGTAACCCCCACATGGTTTTCATGTCCCTTTCTGAGAGACTTCAAGAAGTTTCAATTTGACGTCATGATTAGCCTGCCGCATTAGCAAGTATGAAAACACGTCATCGATGACACATTTTAAGACAGAGAGAGAGAGAGAGAGAGAGAGAGAGAGAGAGAGAGAGAGAGAGAGAGAGAGAGAGAGAGAGAGAGAGAGAGAGAGAGAGAGAGAGAGAGAGAGAGAGAGAGAGAGAGAGAGAGAGAGAGAGAGAGAGAGAATCATGTACACACAGATGGACGACTTCGCTTGGGGTATGTACTGCCCGGCAGTACACATCTACTTTATTGATTTAATTATTACCGTGCGGACGAAAGCTCCTCAAAGAAGGAAAAACGTGCATACCCTTCTGTGGACGTCGTGGGGCCGTGTGGACCCACATTGTTACGTATTAATTTCGCTCCACGCGACTTGCTTATTAACTCCAAAATTAAACAGATCGTAGAAAATGATGTTTAGAGCCAATACCTGAAGGTTTAATTGTGACTTAATTCTCTCTCTAGTTTTTATGTAAGTTCCTTCAGTTTGAAAAACATTGGTCCGCACGGCCCCACGATGTCTTCCGTGTGTTGTCTAAATTTGACATTTGTTTTTGTAATTACTTCTCGCTGAAATGTAATGATCTTTTAGGACATAAGAGCTTTTTAGGTGCCTGAGGCATTCTTAAAAGCTCATTAAAAAAATACCAACTAGTTTAAGAGATATTTGCAATTAAACACCCTTCTGGGTCCACACGGACCCACGACCACCGGCGAAGGTTAAGGCAGATATTTTAGCATCCTCCTCCCTATGCCAGTGAATCAAAGCAGGAAGTTCAGAAGAGGCTACTGGGTTAAATAAATTAAAAGTTTCCATACCCTTTAGTTATTACCGGGTAAGCCTGTACGTAGTCTGTTTCTTGTTACTATAAAAACGCATACATTATATCCTGTTTCGAGTAGTTTTAGCCAAAAGCTGTGTATTTATCCTTAAAGGAAGCCGACAATGTCCATTTCTTGTTGTTGTCGTCGTCGTCTTCGTCTTCGTCTTCTTCTTCTTTTTACATTTAGTCAAGTTTTGACTAAATGTTTTAACATAGATGGGGAATCGAGACGAGGGTCGTGGTGTATGTGCGTGTGTGCGTGCGTGTGTGCGTGCGTGTGTGTGTGTGTGTGTGTGTAGAGCGATTCAGACTAAACTACTGGACCGATCTTTATGAAATTTGACATGAGAGTTCCTGGGTATGAAATCCCCGAACGTTTTTTTCATTTGTTTGATAAATGTCTTTGATGACGTCATATCCGGCTTTTCGTGAAAGTTGAGGCGGCACTGTCACGCCCTCATTTTTCAACCAAATTGGTTGAAATTTTGGTCAAGTAATCTTCGACGAAGCCCGGACTTCGGTATTGCATTTCAGCTTGGTGGCTTAAAAATTAATTATGACTTTGGTCATTAAAAATCTGAAAATTGTAAAAAAAAATACAAATTTATAAAACGATCCAAATTTACCTTTATCTTATTCTCCATCATTTGCTGATTCCAAAAACATATAAATATGTTATATTCGGATTAAAAACAAGCTCTGAAAATTAAATATATAAAAATTATTATCAAAATTAAATTGTCCAAATCAATTTAAAAACACTTTCATCTTATTCCTTGTCGGTTCCTGATTCCAAAAACATATAGATATGATATGTTTGGATTAAAAACACGCTCAGAAAGTTAAAACAAAGAGAGGTACGGAAAAGCGTGCTATCCTTCTTAGCGCAACTACTACCCCGCTCTTCTTGTCAATTTCACTGCCTTTGCCATGAGCGGTGGACTGACGATGCTACGAGTATACGGTCTTGCTGAAAAATGGCAGCTACTTGACTAAATATTGTATTTTCGCCTTACGCGACTTGTTTACATTTAGTCAAGTTTTGACTAAATGTTTTAACATAGATGGGGAATCGAGACGAGGGTCGTGGTGTATGGTGTACGTACCCACTCCTTTGTTAAATATCCCCGGACGCACACGTATACCTTCTGACTGACCTGTGTTGCTTTCATCTTTCGTCTCAGTTTGTCTGAAAAATAAATACAAGAGACATGTGTAGCTGCCACATTCTTACCAATGAATTTGAAGTTCAGACAAGATGAAATATGCATGCTGTTTAGCTTATGTTTGCAGTGCAGCCTGTGGTGTCATCACAAACAGGTCTTTTGAACAATTTGTTTGGGGAAAAACATATAACGTAAACAAATGCATGCAGTTGATCTGCATACCCACACAATTTATTACGCCCTCAAAGCTTACACCGGTATCACAACCTGATTAGTTCACTGGCTTATTTTTGTAATAGCTCAGTGGTTACTTCTTAGTGGTGTTAAATCTTATCCAAACAACACTTGCTGTTACCATGACATGTTTAAGAATAAGAGCCCCATTTTCGTCTTGTCTTAAGATCATACGAACCTTCAAGTGTATGAAATTTGGAGATTCTAGCTTGAAAACCCAAATGTTAAATTGTGTGTCTACGTCTGGCCTATACATTGCTGATTGATAAAGTTCTGATTACTCAGGTGAGTCAAACTCCACGTGTCAGGAAAACTACAATCTCCACAGTTCTGTAAAGCATACAAAGAAAGCACATGCAACTCAATATATTTGTCAATAACACATCTTTAATATGGTACACACAATTGAGCAATTAGCCTGCAAATAGCGTGACGGAAAACTATGACAACAATACCCAACTACAACCCAGGCAGCTTACCTGATACGTATTACAACGTCTGGCCTTTTCTCTGAGGAATCCTGGGTTTGTCCGACTTCCGGATTTGGTGAAATGTCAGTTTGTGTTGCAGACGACATATTTTGCGTTGGATAAATAGTAGTTCTGTATTACTATCTTTCACATCTCCAGCTCATGGCTTGCTGAAATAGGACTGCGTGTTCCATGTTAACCTCTTGTTCCGGAATGGAGTGTACCAAATGTTCTGCAGTAAAGAAAAGTAACATTAAAGTTTCTGCAAATCACAACTAATTCTCTTCATGTTTTTACCTGGGATAAGAGCAACACTTTACTTGAACACAACCCCAAAAATAATGAAAAGGCTGTTTTGTGCACAGTGCTTCTTGCTTTGTTGTTCTGTTCGTTATTTGCTGAATGAATGTTGTACCTAACGTTCATGTCAATCTGCCAAAATACTTTAACAAAAACGTCTCTCTTTTTCCAGGAAGCAGCCAGGTTGTAAATGGGATGGATGTCATCACATAAAAGGATAATCTTACCTAAATACAAAGCCCAGACAGGTCTATGGTGGTGAAGATGATTTAACACACGAGAAGGAAGGTAACTATATAATTTTCACCGAATAAAGTTTTGGATTAGTCAGTCGGCATGATGAGAGATGAGTACGACCCATAGGTTAAAAACAATAATTGTAAGTAAAAGTATGGGCCATGTCATACAACCCACTTTGAAACAGACGACTGAATCGGTTTCCTGTGCACACTAATTTCAATTTAAGGGAAGAGATGGCATACAAATCAAGTTGTGTCTCTTCCTAAAGCTTTTCTTTTTATTTTTGTTTGGCTCACGTAAGTGTAGCCTATGCGATGCTAAACTTTGTCTGTCTGTGCGTATGTGTGTGATACAAACTTTAACATTTGACTGAACACCGAAATACTAATCCAAGCAACATCTTCAAAGTATTGAAGCAATGATCAACATTTCGTCGGCATGTGTGTAGTTAAAGTGTGTACTCATAGAAAACGGGTGGTGTTTTTTTTTTTTTTTTTTTTTTTTTTTGGGGGGGGGGGGTAAAAGCAGTTGACTGGTTTGTGTCGTGTGTGGTATCAAGACCAGGTCAGGGGTCAAGTTCAGGTCAAGTCGCGTGAAGGATTCTGGTATAGATTTACTTTTCAGTTCTCACCTCTGCATTCGCCGATTCGGGGAAGACGATTTCACATTGTTCGGTTTCTTAGCTATAGAAAAATAGATAAAGAAGATACCAAAGGAGATTGCCTACAGTTTGATCTGCACAGCGTGTTTCCAGTGTCTGCACGAGGAAGAGCTGTCGAAAGCGCAGTGTCGATCTGGCAGTCGTGTCCCCAGTAAGTACAGACAGATCTAGTGTTTCCCACTCTTACAACGTGTCACCTAAGCTTACTGATAATCCGTTTTGTTTAATTTCTTTTTTTTATTTTAGCAGACACGGATATCAAACTCAGTGCTAGGCAGTCACCTCTGGTGAAATGAGTTGATCTAAAGTGCCTGTAATGTTTGGATGTCTTTGTTCTTGGTTCGGTTTATGTGAATTTCAAGACTTGCAGTAGAGTCTCAAGTTTGCTCTGCCCGTATAAAACTGTCCACCATTTATTTGAACATGCAGATATAAAATGCAGATGATGCTCTGTCATGGTTCTGTCTGTAACATTTCGTAGCTTGCAACAATTTCCTTAAAATTGAAAGACAGTTTTTGAATGCTAGATCTACCTAGATCTGTATCGCGTTTCATTCCAGACTCCTCTCTTTGATTGTACTGTTCGCTGTTTACGCACTTTCATGATTCGCTAATGTCTGTAACGTTTGGTAAACTTACCTTGCAACAGCTAGTTCCTTGTCTTTGTTGGCATTTTTTTTTCAAGGCAGCACAACGTAAGATAGCTTCTTTTGGACAGCAGGTAGAATGCGAGTTTTGAGACAACGACAGTCGTCCAAAGAAAGCTTGCTGTGGAATTTTGTTCTACATAATGGTACATGTGATTCTGTATTTTTCTGCGGTTAATGTTAATGGTTTCTTTTTTCCTCTGTTGGTTTCTTCCTCCTGAGTTGATCGTTATCACTCAAACAAGACCATCAGAGAGTACCTCAGTTGCTCCTCAAAATGGACTGTGAATAGTGTGTTGACTGTGTTGACCGTCAGAATTATTTTAAGAACCAGGCTGCTGCAGTCAGTTGACATGTTTCGCATATTGTAGGGTTCCCATGCTGCATAGGTAAAGTGGCTTGTATAACCCGACTATTCAGTATCAAAACACTGTTTATATTTGTGTAGGTTGTAGTCATCACAACTAATCGCATTTTGCCTTTTGTTTCAGAAAGGAGGATAAGCTACAACAAGATCGACGCTATGTCAGATATGCCTCAGCCACATGACGACTTCCGAATTTAGATCCACTCGGCATGGTGACAAGTCTTGATGAAAAGTATAAGACTGAGGACAGCAGTGGAAAAAGTGGCCACATGGCAGGTACCTATTGCTTAGTGTCTGCAGTGCAAAAGACAGATAAGCTGATGGTAGATTTCCAAATGAACACAGTACCCTCAGATCTACTGCTGATTTACGACGGGCAAGCTACAATCCAGGGCAGAGAACACTGCAGCGTTGTAATCCAACTCTTCATTTGTTTCAGGAAAGGACGTCCTTACAAATTAACATTACAACTCTCTGATACAAAGACATAGTGCATAGTGTACTCTAAACAAGAGGTTGTGCTACCACAGGAACATCCCGATAATTGAGTGGGACAGGATTAAAAAGCTTCCCAGGGCTGCAGTGAGGAAGTACATGGTTTTTCTGTCATTGACCTTAATAGCTTTCACACAGCCAGTATATGAGAGATAATGGTCTTCTTGGTGACCGTTCATGCCCAAGCACGCGGAGCTGGTTGCCAGCAGGACAACGTGTCACTGGAAAATATCATAGACTTCGGAGTGCGAGGACCAGGGTTGGTTTGGTTGGTTTGGTTTTTATATTTAGTCAAGTTTTGACTAAATATTTTAACGTAGAGGGGGGAATCGAGACGAGGGTCGTGGTGTATGTGTGTGTGTGTGTGTGTGTCTGTCTGTCTGTCTGTCTGTGTGTGTGTGTAGAGCGATTCAGACCAAACTACTGGACCGATCTTTATGAAATTTTACATGAGAGTTCCTGGGATTGATATCCCCGAACATTTTTTTCATTTTTTTGATAAATGTCTTTGATGACGTCATATCCGGCTTTTCGTGAAAGTTGAGGCGGCACTGTCACGCCCTCATTTTTCAACCAAATTGGTTGAAATGTTGGTCAAGTAATCTTCGACAAAGCCCGGACTTCGGTATTGCATTTCAGCTTGGTGGCTTAAAAATTAATTAATGACTTTGGTCATTAAAAATCTGAAAATTGTAAAAAAAAAAAAAAAATTTATAAAACGATCCAAATTTACGTTCATCTTATTCTCCATCATATTCTGATTCCAAAAACATATAAATATGTTATATTTGGATTAAAAACAAGCTCTGAAAATTAAATATATAAAATTTATTATCAAAATTAAATTGTCCAAATCAATTTAAAAACACTTTCATCTTATTCCTTGTCGGTTCTTGATTCCAAAAACATATAGATATGATATGTTTGGATTAAAAACACGCTCAGAAAGTTAAAACAAAGAGAGGTACAGAAAAGCGTGCTATCCTTCTTAGCGCAACTACTACCCCGCTCTTCTTGTCAATTTCACTGCCTTTGCCATGAGCGGTGGACTGACGATGCTACGAGTATACGGTCTTGCTGAAAAAATGGCATTGCGTTCAGTTTCATTCTGTGAGTTCGACAGCTACTTGACTAAATGTTGTATTTTCGCCTTTCGCGACTTGTTTTGGGTTTAATGTCCCTTCAGCAGATGCTAGCTGCTATTCGAGACCGGCGAGGACCAGGGAAAATAACCTCATGTGAACCTGTCTGAGTGTGACCATCGTGACGCCCATACCTTTAACTCTTAGTCGTATGACAATTCCAAGAATATAATATCTTGATTCACAAGCTCTTGGGTAGGTTAATGATTGTAGATAAGCTTTGCCATGATAACTATGCTGATGCAGTTTAAAAGTGTGTATGTGTGTGTGTGTGTGTGTGTGTGTGTGTGTGTGTGTGTGTGTGTGTGTGTGTGTGTGTGTGTGTGTGTGAGAGAGGATTGCACAAGATCTCTTTCAGGGACAACTACACCAACAACAAATACACAGTCATTTTATCTGTTTGCCTTCTTTTGAAAATTATACATGGAGTAGATATGATGCATTAGTTTTAACTATGTGTGTGTGTGTGTGTGTGTGTGTGTGTGTGTGTGTGTGTGTGCGTATGTGTGTGTGTATGTGTGTGTGTGTGTGTGTGTGTGCGTGTGTGTGTATGTGTGTGTGTGACGGAGTGATTGAGTTTGTGTTACTGTTTGTCGATTTCTTACGGGAGCCTTGAAGGCTTCGCCTCTTGTTTTATTAAGAAATCACTTTGAAAAGGGTTAGGGAGAGGCTGATGATGAACAAAATGTCATGGCAAAATTATTCTGTGTTATGCAGAATACCTAAAAATGCCAGAGCCCAAAACACGTTTGGGGGCGAAAATGTTGTGCCACTTGATGTCTTAATATTTCTTATTAAACTTTAAATCAAATGTGTTTGGGCGTAGATGTAATGAGGTAAGAATCACAGTTACAAATCTAGGTTCCCCTCGATCGTTTAAATTGTCACCTTTATGATGTGCAATTATTATCAAACACAAATTATCTGCTACTATTGTTCCATAAACGCTCCAAAAAAGATAATTTTCTATCCATTTGCGCAAATTTTAAAACGTTCAGCAAAATTATACTTTTGTACTTTTCAATTCGATCAACAACATTAAAATTACACTAGGTTAACCAGACTTGATTCGCATCGAAAATAATCAAGCCCTGGAGCTGTGTAGTTTGTAAGGTTGAGGTTAAGTCAACTAATAGGTACGAAAGTCAGCATTTTCAAGTGCTTCGTGCGTCTTTGTTCCTTGACCAATTCTTCTGATTTTGGTACTGTTGTGTTCCTAAGACTGTACTTTTCTCTTATACCAGGATCTCTTTATATAACGGAATCAAACACGTGACAGTTGCTTATGAAGGAAGAAATTGGTTTGTTTCCCGAGTTAGATACATACTGTGAAAAACTGGAACCTGGCAGTGAGAAAGGTACCGGTGTACGAATGTTTGGTTTTGATTATCTGCTAGAGGAAGTAGATGTTTTGGAAAAAGTGAAATGCAAATGGCTGCCATAATTAATATTTTGCTGATATCTACTTCGATTGAGCTGAAGTTTGGTGTGTAGCTTGGAATGGGGGTACATACATTGTTTTAGATTCCTACATGTAGTGAAAGAGGAGGTGTTAGCTGTATACGCCTTCACACAGGCAGCAACCAATGAATCGGACGATTAAGCTCTTTGTGATGGTGACGCATCTCGACCAAACATTTGACGTCGAAATAATTTGCAGTATATAATTTAGAATCCCTTACCAGTTAGGGAAACTTTCATTTAGCAAGCATGGTAGTGTACACTAGTTAGATTATAATTTGTTAATCTGTTTAAGCAATTTTTAAGACGTTTTCAATTAAGGTTTACGCTTTGGTTAACGCCTACGTCTTGATTGAAAACCGCCTATTCACGCTGGAATTCTCGATATTGTTCAGGCTATACGCTTCGCTAAGCTGCTGTGAGCGACCCCAGGAATTATCTCTTGTTTAAACAAAATTCACTCGCAAAAACTATGATGTCCAAAACTATATAAAACAGATAACACAACAAAGTTCATCAAATAGCTTTATAAACAAAGAACCCGTTTAAATGCGAAAAATGTCAGTACATTTGGAATACAGTTAGTTTTATTCTTATGCTCAATTGATACACATGAGTTTTTGTTATTACGCGTTAAATGACCTATGTATCGGTAGAAGAGTATGTTGTACGTGGATAAACGACCACTCTCTCTTCTTTCTCTCCGGAAGAGATATTATACACTTGGATGAACGACGTTGATGTGATTAGCCAGATTCGTCTATTGAACTGTGTGTGTGTGTGTGTGTGTGTGTGTGTGTGTGTGTGTGTGTGTGTGTGTGTGTGTGTGTGTGTGTGTGTGTGTGTGTGTGTGTGTGTGTGTGTGTGTGTGTGTGTGTGTGTGTGTGTGTGTGTGTGTGTGTGTGTGTGTGTGTGTGTGTGTGTGTGTGTGTGTGTGTGTGTGTGTGTGTGCGCGCACGCTGTCTGTCTGTCTGCTTTTTTTAAGATACCGCTAAAGGTAGCTAATCAGCCTTGCAATGTAATGAGTGTGCATCGGTTTACTGTGAGCCAAGACAGCCCACGTCTGATTTAGCCTCTTAATGTCATACAGTAAACTGTCATCACTGCTGTTTAGATGTCACAGAAGCTAACCTTAGACTGACACTAATTACATTGATTGCGCGTGAAATCATTTATTTGCTTGTCTGTTAGTTCTAGTGAAGATTTAGTTATGTCTTTAAAGGATGAATGCTTTTGCATTAGGTTAATTACTCAATATCATAAAAAAACAACACCATTTAGCATACTTTCGAAGCAGGAGTTTTTCTTCCAAAACTTAAGGCAAAATATTTCAACTTTGATTTTCGATTTAAACTTTGGCATGTGGCTTTTCATTGTCCGGAAATATAGCCAGTTGTATACCCTGGATGTCAGAATAGATACTTTTTTGTTATTGTCAGTTAATATTTTTTGGGAGGATAAAAAAAGGTGTATGTTCGGGGGGGAATTATAAGTTTGGTCAGAGAATCAGAAACAACATTTGTATATATTTTTATATTTTGGCCTTATGTCAAGTTTGCATGATGTCAATGAATTCAGTCAGCTGCAACAGGACTGAAGACATTTTAGTTTAGTAGACAGATTTGTTGTTGTTATGGGTCTAAATTGTGAGGAGCCATGGTGCAGTCGAATAAAAGTGAACAGAAATAACTATGCTTGAAGTGGACGTTTTGGAAGTTAAAAGTTTGTATCTTGATCATTATATGAATCCCATTAGTTGAGTTGTACAAGCAATGTGACTGCCTTGTTTAGTTTTTGTTCTTAATTGTAGAGCCTGTTTTGTCTTTGGATGTGTGCGTATGTGTGACAATAATATGTTTGATGTAACGATGTGATTAATTCTGAGGGCAATGTTTTAATGGGCTACTTGCAAATTTATTTTTAGTATCTTGAAGAAGAAATAGTTTACTTGAATAATCATGTTGTTGGAATATGAAATATCACCCTAAAAATGTTTTTTTGTTGTAAATTGCTCTTGTGGGTATGACTTGTGTGTGTGTGTGTGTGTGTGTAGGTGTGTCTGGACAAGAGGTGCCATGCGTTCATCACGAATGTTGCTAAGAAGGGCCAATTATACAGCAAATATGTGGCTAAAGCATGCCATTTACACACAGATTGTTTTGTTTTGCTACCTTGCGTATGTCACGTGCTATGCTATTCCTACTGATGCAGGTGTCGATCCAAGAGCGGTCAAACATTACTTTTTGCGTCCATTTTTATGGGTAGTAAGGTAGCAAAACAAAGATAATTGATTTGACTTTCTTCTCGATTGTCAAAGTTTGGGCAATTTTGATTTTTCGTCGATTTTTCATTCGGCCTTCCGTTTTTGTCTTGTCGATTTTGAGAGTACCCTTACTTGAGCAGCGGTCACGTAATCCTTGTAACAGAAATATTTAATCCAAAAGGTGACCCTGAAGGTTAAGTGAACGGCCT
This sequence comes from Littorina saxatilis, assembly GCF_037325665.1. NCBI lineage: Eukaryota > Metazoa > Mollusca > Gastropoda > Littorinimorpha > Littorinidae > Littorina > Littorina saxatilis. Next base: position 54,662,411 of record NC_090260.1, read on the forward strand.
TAACTGGCAAATATACAGTTTTAACGAAATGACACGGGGATCAATGCGCTGTTGCAATAATGTGTTGGCTAAGTTTATATGAACTCGCTGCATTTCTGAGTCTTCTGAACCAAGATCCATCTAACGAGATTCAGGCTTTCTTGAGGAAAATAACGGCTTGCTCTTTTAGTAACGTATGACGTCATGCACTAATTTGTAGATTACACGATTATGTAGATACCTGGACATTTGTAATTCAAACTGGGCATCAACCATCCTGTCTTGAAGTCACTCCAGCAAACACTTTTTTTGTGCAATTTGTGGTGGGTTGAATCATGACTTTCGGTAGGGTCACCCCACAATATCCTTATTTTTACATTTGATACTTCAAGGAGAGAGAAAAACAGACATACATAATAAAGACAAACAGGGAGAATCTTCTTGCATTGCTGCCTACTTGCACTTGCATGGTTACCCCCTCATCATTGATATCAAACTGGAGTTCCTGGTGGATGTTATGGATATGATACAAATCTCAGAATACATACCTTTTCCTCATCGGATTAAGTTTCCCGTCAATGAAACGTTCGATGCAACCCATGTTATGACACTTCATACAATTCACACTGTAAATGGGACAGTTTTAGACTGCGACTTCAGCGCGTCCGTCTCATCTTACCTGCAAACGTTGCTACGTACACACCCTAACTGAGACAGTTTTGTTCAAAACACTTCACATTTTCGATCAACGCATTCTGATGCTTTTCTTTTCCCCGAATTAGCAATGATATTTTGCTTACAAGTTGGAGTGATATCCCTTGGTTCAGATTGCGCACTGCAATAGCTGTTGCTCACTCACACACACTGCCTGCTAACTAACCCTTCACCGAACACGTCAGCGGTGGGAGTAAAAACACAACGAGCACTGCGTAGATAGTTGTGGGGTTGCATACATTACTTTAGCTACACACCTGCTATGGACGCATACGACCAATCCAAACCAAGAATTGCAGACGCACACGGAATATTAATTCAACAGTCATGTGCTCTACATGTAAGCAGGGTCGAGTCACAAGCCACACTGCTACGGATGTGATTGGCTAAACGCATTGCCACAGGAAAACACCACGCCTTCAAGCACATAATCGACAAGCCTGAATGTGTTGAGCATTTTTTCTTGGTCTCCTGGCTTCCCACTGCTGAGAGCTGTACACTCTGAGGGTCGGACAAACTAGCACGGATGCCGGCTTGAACAAATTAGTAGCTTGAAGTAAAAGACAGCTGAAGGGTATCTTTGCTTTGTGACACACCACACAGTGTGCGACATAGATTGTGCAACAGACGCGTTAAAACACTGCTTTGAGGCTTTATTGAGGAGTATCCTTTGCTGATTTATGTGCATTTACAGGAAGGCCTGTTTGATTACCAACATTAAAACCGCTGGCAACATTGTTTCAACACAGTGGGAATATACAAGCCATGAAAAGCAGGTAAGATCCCTATTTACGACATTAATTGCTACGTACTAAACAATCCCTTTTCAAATGGCGTAACATTCCCAAAATGAAGTCTGAAGGCAGAAAAGCGTCAAGGAAATGGCGCAAGAGATAAAGGAAACAGGCGTATGCCTATTTTAGTTGGAAAGAAAATAGCGTATGTCATAATTTTCACAAATGAGCTTAATGATTAGTATTATTATGGATATAATCGACACTCCATGTTTTAGCATTCATAAGTCTTCCTATTCGTACCAAAGAAATAAAGAATGTAAACAAAATTTCATTTTGAAAATATCCGTTTTTTTCTCTTTCCTAAAAAAGTTGTAAAAATCGACTTACACCAAAATTCCGTGTGGACGACGAAATTGATTTTTTTTTTCAATTTTGTTCACAATTCGCGCAGTATTCGAGTGGTTAGGACATCGGCTACGAAATCTCGAGGTCCTGGGTTCGAATCTCTGCCGACGGGCGCAGTTGCGTAGTGGATAAGACATCGGCATCCTAATCAAAAGGTTGTGAGTTTAAAACCCGGCCGCGCCCGCCTGGCGGGTAAAGGGTAGATTTTTTTTGGAACGCCAAATCGGTCATTGACGCGCGGAATACCGGCCGGAAATCTGCCAAGACTTTCGAGCTATACTCGTCGTTGATTGGTCGGAAATTCCGCCCGAACGTTTAATGTCCGGGCGGAATTACGGGCGTACTTTCTCACTACTCATTAAAAACTTGGAATGGGTATTTACCGGACACTCATATGTAATTGCTTTGAAATCAAGGGCGATCACTCAAATTCTTCAAAACGCAGGGCAATGGATGTTGCGCTGTTAATAGTGCAAGACGGGAATGCGATCTTTGTCAATACCCCTGTATCATAGGTGCTTGAAGAAGACATTTTCTTACAGGCAGAATGTTAATTAAACAGAATAGTACACATTTTAGACAGATCTGTACGGAATTGTGCTCGCTATATGGGCATCTACTTCTTTAGATACGTTCTGAAATAAGCAACTGTCCTGCTTCCTTTGCAGACATGAATTGGGTTGTTGTTGTTGTCAGAAATATATTTTCTGGTTTTTTTTGGCTGGCATAGCATTTTATTCAAGTGAGGGTATGTATAATTGTCATTCGACGTACACTCCTTGTCAGATTTACTTTGACTTAAAAGAGCGTAAAGGAAGAACTGTTGTTATGTGTGTGCGGCTCTGTTTTTCACAGTACATTTATATGAGTGTAGGCTGCAAGAATGATTTAGATCTAGAATTTTCATGAGTGTCCTAATAATTATTTTCAGGCTTATTCCTATATACATGTAGACATCACCCCCCCCCCCCCCCATACAACACGCAAAAACCACATAGAGTATGCTTGTAGAAATAACGAAAGTGCTGACTGTAACACCCGTCTACAATCATAGGAGCATTGTTAACCCGCGATTTGTACAAATGGAAAATGTTTTACAAATCACGTAAATACGCCCGATATTTTCTTGTCATCTCCCAAGTCAAGGGATCTATTAGATTTGTTTTTCATGGGGTTTTTTCATTACTTTATTGTCCCATCGCTGGGAAATTTGGGTCGTTTTCTCCCAGTGGAAAGCTAGCAACAACAATCGCGCTACCCCAAAGTCAAGGAATCTATGAGATTTGTTTTCTTTTTTTTTTCATTACTTTATTGTCCCATCGCCGGGAAATTCGGGTTTGTTTACTTTGTTATGCTAAAAATCGTAATATTTTATCTATCGGGGCCAAACCAACCCCTACCACACAGCATAGAGGCTCTAAACATTAAATATTAATAATAATAAAAGGCATGTATCACTTTATGGAATGCGATATTTTTACATTTTTACATATCGCGGTTTTAGGTTCGACGTAATTTGTAAAATGCTTTTACATTTTTACAAATCACGGGTTAACAAGCATCCTTGCCAAGTAGAACTGAAACGAGGTGTAAAACGACACGGATGACTCATTTTCATGCGCCATCCGTAACTCTGCTGGGGCGTTAGAAAGTACTGTTACAAATTCTAGTTCTTTCTTTTTACATTTAGTCAAGTTTTGACTAAATGTGTTAACGTAGAGGGGGGAATCGAGACGAGGGTCGTGGTGTATGTGCGTGTGTGTGTGTGTGTGTGTGTGTGTGTGTGTGTGTGTGTGTGTGTGTGTGTCTGTCTGTGTGTGTGTGTGTAGAGCGATTCAGACTAAACTACTGGACCGATCTTTATGAAATTTGACATGAGAGTTCCTGGGTATTATATCCCCATACGTTTTTTTCATTTTTTGGATAAATGTCTTTGATTACGTCATATCCGGCTTTTCGTAAATGTTGAGGGGGCATTGTCACGCCCTCATTTTTCAACCAAATTGGTTGACATTTTGGTAAAGTAATCTTCGACGAAGCCCGGACTTCGGTATTGCATTTCAGTTTGGTGGCTTAAAAATTAATTGATGACTTTGGTCATTAAACATCAGAAAATTGTAAAAAGATTTTTATTAACACGATCCAAATGTACGTTCATCTTATTTTCTATCCTTTGCTGATTCAAAAAACATATAAATATGTTATATTTGGATTAAAAACAAGCTCGGAAAATTAAATATATAAAAAATATTATCAAAATTAATTTGTCGAAATCAATTTAAAAACACTTTCACATTATTCCTTGTCGGTTCCTGATTCAAAAAACATATAGATATGATATATTTGGATTAAAAACACGCTCAGAAAGTTAAAACGAAGAGAGGTACAGAAAAGCGTGCTATCCTTCTGAGCGCAACTACTACCCCGCTCTTCTTGTCAATTTCACTGCCTTTGCCATGAGCGGTGGACTGACGATGCTACGAGTATACGGTCTCTGCTGCGTTGCATTGCGTTCAGTTTCATTCTGTCAGTTGGACAGCTACTTGACTAAATGTTGTATTTTCGCCTTACGCGACTTGTTTCAAAATCGAGGAGATCGAGAGGGGAGGAGGGGGATGAGGCAGCGTTTCAGATGTGTGTGTGTGTGTGTGTGTGTGTGTGTGTGTGTGTGTGTGGTGCTCCTTACAAACAGAAACTATTTGCTTTGGACGATAGTTTCTCACCGATAGATATTGTTGCGGTGTAACACACTAATTCTAAACTCATTTTCTTGTAATTTCTGTCATTTTTACATTTAGTCAAGTTTTGACTGAATGTTTTAACATAGAGGGGGAATCGAGACGAGGGTCGTGGTGTATGTGTGTGTGTGTGTGTGTGTGTGTGTCTGTCTGTCTGTGCGTGTGTGTCTGTAGAGCGATTCAGACTAAACTACTGAACTGATCTTTATGAAATTTGACATGAGAGTTTCAGGCTATGATATCCCCAGACGTTTTATTTCATTTTTTGGATAAATGTCTTTGATGACGTCATATCCGGCTTTTCGTGAGAGTTGAGGCGGCACTGTCACGCTCTCATTTTTCAACCAAATTGGTTGAAATTTTGGTCAAGTAATCTTCGACGAAGCCCGGACTTTGGTATTGCATTTCAGCTTGGTGGCCTAAAAATTAATTAATGACTTTGGTCATTAAAAATCTGAAAATTGTAAAATAAAACAAAATGTTATCAAACGATCCAAATTTACGTTTATCTTATTCTTCATCATTTTCTGATTCCTAAAACATTAAAATATGTTATATTTGTATTAAAAACAAGCTCTGAAAATTAAAAATATAAACAATATTATCAAAATTAAATTTTCGAAGTCAATTTAAAAACACTTTCATCTTATTCCAGGTCGGTTCCTGATTCCAAAAACATATAGATATGATATGTTTGGATTAAAAACACGCTCAGAAAGTTAAAACGAAGAGAGGAACAGAAAAGCGTGCTCTCCGTCACAGCGCAACTACTAAACCGCTCTTCTTGTCAATTTCACTGCCTTTGCCATGAGCGGTGGACTGACGATGCTACGAGTCTTGCTGAAAAATTGCATTGCGTTCAGTTTCATTCTGTGAGTTCGACAGCTACTTGACTAAATGTTGTATTTTCGCCTTACGCGACTTGTTTACATTTAGTCAAGTTTTGACTAAATGTTTTAACGTAGAGGGGGGAATCGAGACGAGGGTCGTGGTGTATGTGTGTGTGTCTGTCTGTGCGTGTGTGTGTGTAGAGCGATTCAGAGTAAACTACTGGACTGATCTTTATGAAATTTTACATGAGAGTTCCTGGGTATGATATCCCCAGACGTTTATTTTTATTTTTGGATAAATGTCTTTGATGACGTCATTTCCGGCTTTTCGTGAAAGTTTAGGCGGCACTGTCACGCTCTCATTTTTCAATCAAATTGGTTGAAATGTTGGTCAAGTAGTCTTCGACGAAGCCCGGACTTCGGTATTGCATTTCAGCTTGGTGGCTTAAAAATTAATTAATGACTTTGGTCATTAAAAATCTGAAAAATGTAAAAAAATAATGTTTTTTTTATAAAACGATCCACATTTACGTTTATCTTATTTTCCATCATTTTCTGATTCCAAAAACATATAAATATGTTATATTTTGATTAAAAATAAGCTCTGAAAATTAAAAATATAAACATTATTATCAAAATTAAATTGTCGAAATCAATTTAAAAACACTTTCATCTTATTACTTGTTGGTACCTGATTCCAAAAACATATAGATATGATATGTTTGGATTAAAAACACGCTCAGAAAGTTAAAACGAAGAGAGGTACAGAAAAGCGTGCTATCCTTCTCAGTGCAACTACTACCCCGCTCTTCTTTGTCAATTTCACTGCCTTTGCCATGAGCGGTGGACTGACGATGCTACGAGTGTACAGTCTTGCTGCGTTGCATTGCCTTCAGTTTCATTCTGTGAGTTCGACAACTACTTGACTAAATGTTGTATTTTCGCCTTACGCGACTTGTTTCAATATTATATCATTACATTTAGTCAAGTTTTGACTAAATGTTTTAACATAGAGGGGAAATCGAGACGAGGGTCGTGGTGTATGTGTGTGTGTGTGTGTGTGTGTTTAGGTGTGTGTTTGTGTGTGTGTGTGTGTGTGTGTGTGTGTGTGTGTGTCTGTGCGTGTGTGTGTGTAGAGCGATTCAGAGTAAACTACTGGACCGATCTTTATTAAATGTTACATGAGAGTTCCTGGGTATGATATCCCCAGATATATGTTTTCATTTTTTCGATGAATGTATTTTATGACGTCATATCCGGCTTTTTGTAAAAGTTTAGGCGGCACTGTCACACCCTCAATTTTCAATCAAATTGATTGAAATTTGGCTAAGCAATCTTCGACCAAGGCCGGACTTCGGTATTGCATTTCAGCATGGAGGCTTACAAATTAATTAATGACTTTGGCCATTAACAATCTGAAAATTGTAATTAAAATTATTTTTTTTATAAAACGATCCAAAATTACTTGTATGTTATTTGTCATCATGTTCTGATTCCAAAAACATATAGATATGTTGTATTCGGATTAAAAACAAGCTCTGAAAATTAAAAATATAAAAATTATGATTAAAATTAAATTTCCGAAATAGTTTTAAAAACTATTTCATCTTATTCCTTGTCGGTTCCTGATTCCAAAATATATAGATATGATATGTTTGGATTAAAAACACGCTCAGAATGTTAAAACGAAGAGAGGTACAGTAAAGCATGATATGAAGCACAGCGCAACCGCTGCCGCGCCAAACAGGGCTCGTCACTTTCACTGCCTTTTGCACTAGCGGCGGGCTACGTTCAGTTTCATTCTGTGAGTTCCACAGCTTGACTAAATGTAGTAATTTCGCCTTACGCGACTTGTTCTATCATAAGTTTTGTTCATTATGTTTCATCTCTATATATCCTTTATTTACGCTTTTTTAATTTTACAAAAAACAGAAGATGTCAGCAGAGAAAGATCCGAACACCCAAACGCCGATGGATACAGATCAGGATGACTCAGATGAAGACCAGAGAAGTAAGGAAGCATGCACATAAAGAAAATAAAACCTAAATAACGTATTAGATTAATTATTTGAATTATGCAGATGATAATATATACGGAACTGACATAAAGCGTAATGATTGGCTTTGATAGCATGTCACTTTGCCAAAAGAGCAATCAGCAATCAAGTGTTATTAGCAATTGAAATTAGTTATGGTGGAGTTGTTTCCTCTTAGCTCCCAAAAGCCAAGTGTTAGGGTATTAGAACAATGATTTGAATTCTGCAGATGGATTAGATACGGGACTGACATAAAGCGTAATGATTGGCTTTGATAGCATGTCACTTTGCCAAAAAAGCTATTGAAATTAGTTCTGGTGGAGTTGTTTCCTCTTAGCTCTCAAAAACTAAGTGTTATCTAACATTCACTCGTTGATCCCACCATTGTGTCGTCTTTTGGTTTGCTTTTCGTGATTAAGTTGATAGGAGCACGTGTGAATTATTTGTCCATGAAAAACAAGGATATTCACTCTTTGACAACCCATACCAACCCGACGCAGTTATTTCCAAACATTTTCTACTGTGACTGAGACTCTATATTGCTATTCTGGTAGACACGCAGGGGAATTTGGGATTGTGATTGAAATGTCTCACACAGGTCTATTTCGATCCTTGGTCCATATTTCCGCGAAAGTTGCTCAATATTCTTTATGTAAACAAAAACAATTATGTTGAGAAAATGAGGAATATGAAAGACGCCAAAACTGATATAAGAGTGAACGTCACCTTGTTTTGATGGTCGCACTCCCAGCCGGGGAACTGGCGTTTGCCTAATGCAGCCGTTCCTACGGCGTAAAACGTGTGCAATCAAAGTGTGTCTGATTTCGCCAGAAACCAACCGCATAGCAAAAGAATACAAGTTAATAACCCAACATCTTGGTCAGAATAGCAATGTAAACGATATTGCCACGATGAAAACATGATAGCTGTTAGTATTGGGGTATGTTTGGTTTGCTGGAGGCATATAACTCTTCTTTCGTTCGCATTTCAATATTGAAGAAAATATATGTGACCCTCCACCACGAAATGAGTCGCATGTCACCTCGCGCGGTTCTGCGCTAGGCTTAATATAAGTCCGGGGAGTGTCTGGTAACAGTGTGAGGGTCACCTTAGTCACAGGCTTATAACACACAGTGTTCGCTCTTTTCTAAAAATGTAAAAATATGAAAATCATGCAAAGGTGACATGCGACTCATTCCGTGGTGGAGGGTCACATATTGGGAACATGGTATCACGCACAATCCATTTAGTATTCTCTATTTATCAAACCCATTGCTACCTCATTTCTCTGTTATTACTACATATGTAATCAAATGTTTTATATAACAAATACGTTTTTGATAAGTCTTCATGTAAGGCAACTGGATTAAAGACCCACACACACACACACACACACACACACCCACACACACACGCACACACGCATACACACGCACACGCACACACACACACACACACACACCCATGCACACACACACACACACACACACATTTTACTCCCAAGAGATATGAATGCATAAACCAGTTATACAATTGTATTCGCTGTTTCAGAGTGTCCTCGATGTACACAGATATTTGAGCCATCTATACTGCAAGTCTTCTTCCCTGAAGTCAACATAGAGGAACTGTTACAACAGGGAAATAACAATGTTGTCAAACCTAAGAAGGATGAATTCAAGAAACTGTTCTGTGCTTTGCTTAATTGCCCAGAAGGAAATGCCGTCATTTTCCACGTAGAGGACACTCGTATTCTTGATAAGCATGACATTGCATGGAACGACGAACTCATGCAGTTTGTTCCTGATAACTCCTGCTACCATGACATATTTGAACGAGTGATACTTGATACACATCACTTCCGTGTTCGCGTGAAGCCGCGTAAAGACTCAAAGTGTGTAATGAGCACGTGCTGCTTCCACTCCAGCCTGTCATTGGACAAGGGATTGGACAATCAGCCCTCTCACCATAAAATGCAGCGTGTTCTGGAAAATGCGAGGGATGGTCATGGCTACTCCAACGAACCACTTAAATTGAACTTACCGGACGATACTTCCTTTCAAAATGGCCAAGTTGTACAAGTAGGAGGCTACCCTGGAGGTAGTGTTCCTTTTCAAGAGAGCATGTGGCTCCAGGCAAAACGAATAGCGCAACCACTTCAGCTAAACGATTTAGTGGGCATGATGTGGGGGCCAAAGGAAGATAAAAAACACGATCTTGGAAAATACATTTCAGCTTTATCTAAAGTTCCAAGAGGTGGAATAATCTACTTTGGGATCCGTGAAAAGCCAGAAGGTGATACACAGCCCAAGCTCAAAAGCTTTTCTTCAGAGGGTGTTGTCCTTGATCAACAAAACTCCGACCAACTACAACAGTACTTTAAAGAGAAGATAAACAATCTGCTTTGGGTTCGAGCTCCATCTCAAAGCGATAACGATCAATCTGAAAACATCCCTGTCTTAGCTGGACGTGTTGACGTTTTCCGTTTGTCTGAAGGGCTTCAAAGTCGCTGCATCATCAAAATAACGGTTAAGCAGTTCCAAGGAGTTTGCTTCTTTCGAAAAGAAGGACCTGAGTCGTACGTTTTGAACGCAGAGGACAAGCCTGTTCCAGTTGAGAACTGGGCTGACTGGGCAGAAGGGTCTCACTGTGAGGATTTCGTACCTGTGGACGTACAGTTTCACTGGAAATTTTAAGTTCCTGTGTTGAGATTTGTCCGTTGTCCGGTAGTCATCAAGATTACGATGACAAGAGGACCAGAACGGTACATTTTGAACAAGCGAGACTCACATGAAGATTAAACGACTTGGTTGACTGAATACACGGGTGTATCTACTTTGATATGGTGTATGTGAACCTAATTTCGAAAGGAGGGTTTAACTCCTGAAAATTGAAACGCAACCCTTGAAGTCATTTTGTAATTTCCCGATTTGACCATGAGTCTTTTTAAGATTACTTTGTAAGACTCTTTGAGTGTTTTGAACTCTGTGATGCCTTTAGATTCACATATTTTGCGGTTGGCACTCTACCATTGTTCTAGAAGTTGACATATCTAATACAAAGTGGTCACCAGGTCGCTAGGACACAACTAGACCTTCATTTACAATCTGATTAAAGTCAGAAAGACGAATGAGGTCCAAGCGCAGAATTGAGGAGGGTGTGTGTGCTTTGAAAATTATAAATGTTTTGTGTCTTGTTACCTTACTGATGGAATTATATCATTGATGTTCTAGTATCTTGTAACTGTGAGAAATGTCGTTTTTAAACTGTTGTAACATATGAGCCAGATAAGGTACTTCAAAAAGAAAAAACCCAGATTCGTTGGAGGATATGTTACTGTCTGTTTGATCAGTGTGTAGATGTTAGTTTTCTTTTATCTCTTTTGTTTAATAATCTGTGGGGTCACAACACCCAAAGACTACCGTAGCATGCACAAGGCTTGAACCAGAGGATTGTTAGGGTGGAAAATAGGCGCTAATCTTAATGAAACAAGTGAGATATGGATTGAAACGATCGAACCTGCTGTTACCCTTCGCTAACGCACATTTACAAATATTAGTCAAAGTGGACGTTTTTGGTTTGCTCGTACCTTCTCTTTGCTCCCTTTTTGCAGCCTTGCAGACGACATACCATGTTTTGATTGTGTGTGTACCTCAGTTACATGATCAGTCGTCACGTGACCAATATGGTGCTTGGAGCACATGTTATGTCTTGATGTGTTGTGGGTACTTTTGGTGGTGGTGAAAAGCAGTTAAGGCACTGTGAAGGTTAAACTATGAGCAGAGTGGTTCGGAAGTAAGTACTGTTAATTCTATTTTTTTTATATGGGATAATATGCGTCTGTTTATGTGTCATTACTGATCGAGAGCAGTGTTATTGTGTGTACAGATTTCCGTGCTTTGGTCAATGTCAAAACACTCATTTGCATATTTGCCATGCTGTTTAAATTTCTTTCACAAACGTTGTAACAATGACTGGTGGTAGAATGAATTACATCTGGTTGAACGTGTTGTACACAGAACAATTCAAACCTCATTTATGTACCGACTTTCTTCCAATCAGTTTTTTTTTACCGTTTGAAGTAGAAATATTGTGTGTGTCAGACTGTTGTTCACACATTTGTCTGCTAGTTTTGCTAGCATAATTATGGCATAACAGCAGAACTTATATATCCAATGACTTAAGATTTCGTGTGTGATTTACTTCATGTGTTAGCACCCATTACGTAACGTGTGAAAGCAATGCGTTTAAGAGTGACTAAGAAGTTCCATTACCCGCTAAAACGGCATCAAAAACTGCCTTTTATGCCTTCTGAGAGGATTGACACCCACACCGCTCAGCGTGCAATAACGTCCATGTTAGACAAGACACAAATATTGTGAACAAAACTGATTGTCATCATTTTTACGAGTTCTCATTCATAACCCGCTGGGTATCAACAAAAAAACACTGTTCCCCATGGAACAAATTAAGGTGGTGAATGGGTTTGAGCTTTCGAGTGAAACGTGAATTGTCAAAGTAAAAGACAATCAGGTTGATTGTTTGATGTGTGGAACTATCGCGGCTTTGGGTTCGTGTTTCTGAGGCCAATAATTGTAAACATTTACTATCAAAGACCCAATCAAAGTAAATAATTACCGCGGCGACTCATGGTCAATTTGCAACGTATCTCTGTAATCGCAAAATCCACAACGAAAAGTCAATAAAACACGTAAAAGAAAAGAAATATGCTCAACATTTTCTGAACTCACAAATAGGATCACATCTCTGTACATTTTCAGACAGGAAGAAAAATGTCAACAAGTTACGTTTGACGTCATAGACAAGTATGACGTGTTATCTCGAACTTCTGACGCGGTTTTGGGGCCCTGATTTGCATTCTAAAAATTACATTCAGCATAGGGATTCCCGTCTATTATTGTGCGTACTTTTGCTATTCTTAAATGATTACAAAAACGATGTTAGGTGGCTTGTTGTCAGACCAGCATTTTTTGTTGGTCCTCGGGGACCATATCGCCTTGAGTGATTGTTTTTTTCTACTGACATGCCGCAGGTATTTCGGTTCATTTGTTCTGATTCTTTTGTCGATTTTAACGCGGGAACCTGATTTTGCGAATTTACTTTGGGGGTGCCTGTTTTGTAGGTTCCATTGCATAGACACTACCTTGTAAATTCAACCTGTTTTCGGAATAAGATAGAGGAATGAATGGCCCTTTCAGTCATTTCCTTGATTTACAATATACGGCTTCATCACAACGATCTGCACTCAAACGCATCTGCTTTTTTTTTTATAATAATGATAAGGGTATTTATATGGCACCAATCCTAAAATAGTCCTTTATAGTTATGAAGGGTAGTAGTGTTTTTGTGACACTTAGGAACAACTGAATTTTCTTGCTTTCTTTATGATGACTTTGTGCTTTCATGATGGTTATATGTGTACTGTGTGTGCTTGTTTTCCCCTCTTTTCATGGCGTGTTTATAAACGTGTTATACAGGGTGGGCCATAAAAAGTGTCCACATTTAATTTGTTAATATTTTTCCTGTAAAGTGATATTTTCTTTTCTGTTTCAGATAGAATTTGAGACAAGCATCTTAGAATTCTTTTAAAGCCTGAATGGATCGCATTCCAGTTCAGGAAAGGACCAAAATCGTTGAACTTTACTTTGCTACCAATTCTGTGGTTCTCGCCCAGTGCGCTTTTCGGAGAGAGTTCCCTGACACACACTTTCCATGTGCGAAAACTGTGAAGCGCCTCGTGGATAAATTCAGGAACACTGGTAGTCTTGTTATCTGCGAGACTACCAGTGTTCCTGGATTTATCCACGAGGCGCTTCACAGTTCTCGCACATGGACAGTGTGTGCCAGGGAACTCTCTCCGAAAAGCGCGCTGGGCGAGAACCACAGAATTGGTAGCAAAGTAAAGTTCAACGATTTTGGTCCTTTCCTGTACTGGAATGCGATCCATTCAGGCTTTAAAAGAATTCTAAGATGCTTGTCTCAAATTCTATCTGAAACAGAAAAGAAAATATCACTTTACAGGAAAAATATTAACAAATTAAATGTGGACACTTTTTATGGCCCACCCTGTAGTTTTCATGATACATGAAGTTGGTGAGTTTGCTTTTGCTGTGTGCTTGCGAAATAGGTTAATATAACCATTTTTGATTTGTTTTAAATGTTTAATTTTGAATGGTTAATAGTTCTTTCATTGAATGTAAAATGATTGGAGGATTTAAAGAATAGGAATGATGTTGATATGTCAAGTTTCACTATATCACATAAGGTGATTATGAAACGGTTAGTTACTTCTAACTAACTAACCACACCACGATCCACTCTCGCAGTCATACATAAGTTTCAGACGCCTGTTTATGTAATAACTCGCCACCTCCCTCGAGACTTCACTCAAAATATGTTCTTTTACGTTCAAAACGTAAAACCAATGGTCACTGACAAAATGCCAGTTAGAATATAGAAAATTATAGTAACACGCTGATCCCGTGTAAAGTTAGGAAAGTATAGCTGATCTGCCTAAAGTGCTGGTTAATGCAGGTGTCACACACCCCACGTTGTCACCACTCGAATATAATCATAAATATAAAAGATGACAACGGTGGTCAACGGGGTGCAAAGACATGGTGCACTTAGCTTTGTTTTGCCACTGGGTGGACGGCCTGTAATTAGTTCATAGTCTCCACAACTGCTCCGTAGAATGTAGTGCCGGCTGGCGTTGTTACGAAGCAGGGAAAAGTGGAGACATCAGGCGCCTCACCCAGTCGCTGGTTAGCCGGTTAGCTGGTTATATCAGATGATCCCGGTTACAGCGTCTGCAGTTAACAGTGTCCCGCAGATAGGCAGCGTCCCGTAGACAACAGCAACGGAAGATAGAAAGGCTGCAACACAAAGCCTCGGTGCACTAAACATGTCAAGCTACCCAACAACCTCCACCTTTAAACATGTCATCTTTAAATATCTCATCGAGCACGTGGGCCTGCACAAACGGACTTTTACGACAACAAATCAGCCATTTTCCGTCCTTCTCTCCATATCTGAAAAAACCATATACAGATTAATATTTTAGCGTCACAAAGAGCAAATTATGCGCTAACCTGGAAAGAACAACAGAGAGTATTTCATTCCACAAACACAGACTCGTCAACAGCGTTAAATAATGATTTATTACCTCAAAAAGCCTATGAATGTAGCACTCTCATGGAAGCAAAAAACCGCTTCCACCTTTGAATGGCCTCTGTTCGTCAACAGCGACGTCCCATTCACCCTCTTGCCGACTACTTAATGCGGTGAAGAACCATCCCCGCACGGCGAAGAGAAATTGACGACCCGTCTGTCAGCCAGCATGTGTCCAAGAAGAAGGTGGTCTGTCCTATGGAGTTCCTATCAAGCCTCACTAGCAAGTAGCATAGCACGTTGATACCCAGTAAAGTATTTAAACGTGTTGAAAAACCATCAAACTTGTAGGAGAATTCTGACACCGACCCTTCTTCCTCGCTGCTGAATTTTGAGTGTCCAGTTACTTGTCCTCACACAGACAACCTTGACGAAAACACGTGACTAACCTTGTCACATATCAAGTTCAGCTATAGCTGAGTTCTGCTTCGACAGCAGAAATCCTCCCCGTGAAATCCGTGCGACACAATATCCGTGTTTGTTCTGCGCTGTCAGCAAAACCCACCCGCTGTCAGAAAGCACAGGCGCTTTCTATCGCAATTGACCAAGAGAAGGCACCCCACCGAGTGACACTTGATCCATGTCACCTAATCGTGACAGAAAGTACAAAAAGGTAGTAACCCTAATATTGTATTGTAACAAGAGACACTTTGGAAAACAGACTCAGAAAACCCGGTGAGATAAAAATGGGGATATGAATGTGTTGTTGCAGGCCAGGATTCCAATAGTAAATGTGCATACTTGGCCGATGATGACTTTATTCAGTTATTCCCAAGAAGAAGAAAAAATGCCGCAGATTGTTTTGTTTTTTTCCACTTGGAAGAACCGAAGATTTATCATCAGACGCCGCAGCAACAATTTTTTCAGCGGTAAAACTTAAATGAAGAATGCTGCGGTAAAACTGGGTTGTTGATTTGCTGCGGAAAGAGTTCCAATGTTTTTCCCCGGCATTTTGTACTTGCTCATTATGAGATTGAAGCACGTGAGTTTTCCCCTCTGTTGTGATATGGACTCGTTCAAAATTCGGAGTGGCGCGGGAACCGAGTCACCAGTAGCTCTCACAATATACCTCGCTTTTTTTACACACTTAGTTAACAGTTAAAGCTTGTCACAGTGGTTAGTGACCCAATCAGTGGATCGGGAGATCGTGGGTAGAGCCCGATTATTGTCGATTTTGTCTTCTTTCCTATGTCCCCCCCCCCTCCTCAATCTTACAACTGTTCTGTATCCTCCCTTTATTATTACTACTTTTATTCATTAGTGAACAATAGAACTGATAGTACTGAGAGTGGCGGGGGCAGTCTGCGACCCCTTACCCCCCCCCCCCCTTTCCCCAGGGGGCATTTTTATTAGTCCCTTGGCTGTGACGTCGGAGATAGTCCCGTAAGTTTTAAGAGACCATGGTTTGGGGCGCTCGGGAGACATGTGAGCAAGTAAGGTTGTGAAAAGGCCTAAAACCTGCGTCTCCCCTGTTGAGATTCAGGGTCATCAAAACACTAAGGGGAGTCTTGGCAAACAAACGGGCTTAGTGGTACACCCGACTCCTCACTTATGCTTGAAACAATAGTTTTGAGAACGGCTGTGTGAGTCTTGGCAACCAAACCGGCTTTAGTGTCGAAATGGTACACCAGGTTTCCACCGTGGAGTCTTGGCACACAGGCCGTGTAACAAAGAGGTACACTAGACTCTCAGCCAAAGTATCTGCTGAAAACTCCAAACTGTCCTCCGGAATCTTGGTAACCAAACTGGCTTACGCGTCTAAATGGTACACCAAATTCTGCCCTGTGGACTGACCCAGCAGGGAGATCAAAAGACATTACACAGTCCCAGGTTACCACATGGCAAGTGAAGTGGCGTCACTTTACATTTTGTTCTTGTTACATTTAGTCAAGTTTTGACTAAATGTTTTAACATAGAGGGGGAATCAAGACGAGGGTCGTGGTGTATGTGTGTGTGTGTGT
Source organism: Littorina saxatilis (assembly GCF_037325665.1). Taxonomy (NCBI): domain Eukaryota; kingdom Metazoa; phylum Mollusca; class Gastropoda; order Littorinimorpha; family Littorinidae; genus Littorina; species Littorina saxatilis. Next base: position 54,678,999 of record NC_090260.1, read on the forward strand.
GTGTGTGTGTGTGTGTGTGTGTGTGTGTGTGTGTTCACAACTACATAACTGGGTTCCTTGCATTAACACACAAGCGTCCAACTGGGTTTAAAAAAAAAGTCGGTTCCAAAAATAGGGACCCACTTTTTTTACTACTGTTTCTAGAAGGAAAGTGTCAAATGAAGATTCTCAGAAGTTTTCAAGGCTGGAACCTTTTTGTGCACTTTAGTCAACTTTGTGTGTATATTAGTTCACACACCAAAGCGTGTGAAAAAGTTTCTGAGTTTCCGAAACACACAGCCCAAGGACAGATAACTCTAGTTACTGACGAGTTGCATTTTCAAGATGGCGACGCCTCGTCGATCCAAGGTAAGCGGGAAACTTAATTTTATGATTGTTTCATTATTAGGGAACAGAAACTGTATGTTTTTGTCATTGTTCTTTTTAATTTATTGTGAATAAGTGTTTTTGTGTAGGCTATATTATCTTGGGATGAGGCAGTGACTGATCGAACGGCGGAGATAGTATTGATCTATTTTTCACGCAAGAAAAATGCCTGTACTTTCTTCTTTCATGCTATTTGTGCGTTTAGTGCTGAATTTATAAGAGTAGGTAACTTGAGGATGGTGATAATAATATGGCATTTCTTAGCTAAGCTTACAGAAAACACGATTTGAAAAGACCGGCTGTCAATCCGATCTCTAATAGACGCAGGCTGTTCTTCTAGTTTCCACCCGCCTTCATCTTTTTGAAGATTCTGTTAGTGTTTAACACAGCACTCGGGGCAACACATAATATTGATAAACATGCACAACAAAATTGAATATTGACAGCATGCGCATGCATGTGTATATCATTGCTGTAAGTGTAATTGTTTGCATTTTATTTGCAGATGATTTCTTCAGCAAGCCATTATGACGGGTAATTCAAAGGTGAGAAGGATCACGATTAATCAATGTCAGTGCATCCTGGCTGGTCCATGAGAGTGGGAAATCTGTGGGCTGATCTGTAACCAAATCAAACCAATAAATTTCATTTTTGTAGAGCTCCAGCCTGGCATTTAATATTATAAATGATGAGAAAGACTACATGGGTCATTGGGTGAACATTCCATTGTCAGAAATGTGTGATTGGGTTTGTTAATTGTTGGATGCTTAACGCCCAGTCCACAACTATAGGCGACCTCAGGGATGACTCATGATAGGGTTATTAAACGGGAAAATACAGGTGTATGGACATAGGGCGGCAGAAACAAAACACCCTCGCGGGGCCGGAGAATAAAGCGACCCCTGAAAACTAAAAGGGCTTAACCCCCTGTCCACCCTAACCGTTATGACTGCTTAAATGTTATCTGTCCCTCCGTTCGGTTGTTCATCTGGCTGTCTGTCCGTCTTACTGTCCGTGCACGCCGGAGAAAAATATAACTTTAAAGATGCACTGAGTGACTGAGTTGAAGTCTAAATGAACGGTATTTCGAAAAATATACACTTAATCGATATATTGGAGAAGTTTGTTTAGTCAAAAACTTTCTTTTGCACAAGATATCGCTGCATACATACATGTATGACCATTTTTACCTGCCGAAACAAATCACCTTACCTCTTGCTCTCACTGTTCTAGAACTGTGACGTCATTTCACATTTTCAGTACACTCTAGCTTAGTTACACACAGTCAATGTGAAGAAAGTCTCCACTTTGACTGCCAAATTTTGCGATTCTGAATGTTGTTCAGTCAGCAGTTGTGAAAATAATAGTGAAATAAAGCAAGACCTGTTGCTGTTCTTCAACTTCAAGAATACCAGTATGAGTTGTATTGCAGTGATGCAAGCAAGGAATTAGTAAACAATCAACTGTATTTAGTGGAGTCTCATCAGGCTTTGGTGTGATCATGAAAACCGAATTCATACTACAGTAGAACCCCCTATTTACGACTTTGGAAAAAACTTGAAAATTAGGTCGTAAAAAAGGGGGGGGGGGGAGTCTTAAAATGGTTGTTTGAGTTTTTGGCCCGGGCGGTCATGAATTTGGTTGCAGTGTACAATGTATGTACTGTTATGTACTGTCAATGTACACACACAAACACACAGTTGCAGTTTACAGTCCTATCTACACACACACACACCCAAACACATTACAGCAGAACAACTTTATTTCAAGTTTCAAAGAAAATTTACTCATGGCGTAATGCTCGCTCCCCGCCGAGTGAAGCACATTTGACATTGTGGCGCAACCAGTAAAATCCGAATGTCCTGCTCGATAGAAAGCATAACGACTTTTCTCCCGAATCATGTTTCTGCTCACAGGAATGTTTCTTCGCCGTGCATCGCTAAACTTGTCTCATACATGATCGTTGAGGTCTTCGTACAGGCACCTTTCTTTGCGTACTTTCGCTTCGCTATCCTTCTCCCCATCTTGATAACACCGAGTCTTTATTCTTGACGATACACAGGATTTGCGTCTTCCCGACTCCTAAGTAAGTCGCCACGGATTGCCATTTCGCTCGATTAGCGATTACTTTATTACCTCTCTACTCAAGAGTTGGCGCTTTTCTCTTTATTTCGCGAATTCAGCTTAGACACGTTTTGATTTTTAAATCATAAATTCTGTACCATCTGTGGCATAGGCCTATCACTCACAGTCACATTTATATTTGAAAAAAATTCACCTACTGCCCGTTGAATCATGAATGCACTGTTACGAGAATTAATAAACACTTAAAGCAGATGCCATCAGAATCTGAATGTCTAAACTCTAAAAGAAACATTTACAACAGGGCATGGTTTTCTAGTTTGCTTACTTTTTTTTATAAAGACTTACAAAGTGCTCGCGATTGTCTCTTTTGGTACACTCTAAGTCATTACGGTAGCCCACCAAGTACTGTTATGATGTCAAGTCTTATGTCAAGCACCAAGTCCAAAATTTCCAGGTGTGCTCATTCACTTTTGATAAATAAAAATAATACAAATTGGCGATGCTCATTTTTGTGAAATTATTTTCAGATTGATATAAAAGCAACTTCATTCTACCTCTGTTAATTTTCCCTTCGTACTACTTCAGTGCATCTTTAGTTTAAAGTGAGGCCACCTCCTAAACTATGTTCATACCTCAACCATGATGTTGGATCTAGGCTGTTTGCATTCTTCAATTTCTTGTCAGCTGAATTTTCCTCTCAGCATTAATATTGACAGTTCTGGCTCTCCACTACTTGAACCTTTTGTTTTTCAACAGGGTGTCACATGGTGCCAAAGAGACCCATGAAACCAGGGTATCCAAAGCGTCGGCAGAGAGGCAAAAGAGGAGGGAAAAGAGGACGTTCGAGTCTTCATACTCATCACTACCTTCTAGGTTAGCCTCATTTTCATTGTCTTTTGCACATGGGATCAGCTCCATGATTAGCTAGGTCTACGTTTCCCAGGTGTATGTTCCTTCAGGTCTCTATTCCTCGAGTCCTTTATTTCCCCCCATTCCCTCTGGTCTCAGTTCCCCAGGTGTATGTTCCCTCCAGGGCCAGGGAACAAAGCCCTGCGGGACATTAACCAGGGGAAACACGGACCTGCTCCCATTGTGTCCTTGGGCTGAAGGCTCACGCTCCTATTTGTGACCAAGTGTAACCATGCTAGCCTTTCACACTTGTAAAAAACTTGGTCTGCATCGTTTTAAGATAAAGCAAGGACTTGGTTTAGATTTTGTTCTGACATGTTAGATAGTGCCTATATTGTTTTGTTTCCATCTGACTATGACTGCCTAAATGTCATCCGTTCATCTGTCCCTCCATCCGGTTGTCCATCGGGCTGTCTGTCCATCTAACTGTCCGTCCGTCTGGCTACATGTCTGGGCACGATGGGGTTGTCTGTCCCTCCATCAGGTTGTCCGTCTGGCTGTCCGTGCACGCCGGGGAAAAATACAACTTTAACGTGAGGTCACCTCCAAAACTAAATATTTCATACCTCAACAGACTGTCCATGATGTTGGAATGACTTGGATCTAGTCTGTTTGCATTCTTGTCAGCTGAATTTTCCTCTCAGCATTAGTATTGACAGTTCTATATCTCCACTACTTGAACCTTTTGTTTTTTAACAGGTTGTCACATAGTGCCAGAGAGGACAATGAAACCAGGGTACTCAAAGCGTCAGCAGAGAGGCATGAGAGCCCAGGACAAAAGAGGCCGTATGAGTTTTCATCCGATTCTTCATACTCACCACCACAATCTAGGTTAGTCTTATCTTCATTGTCTTTTCTGTCCGGGATCACTTACACGATAACCCATGTCCATGTTCCCCAGGTCCATGTTCCTTCAGGTCTATGTTTGCCCAGGTCTGTGCACAGGCGGAAGGTATCGTTCACTGGACCACTACTTTCATAGAAAGACTACAAGGTATGTCACTCAGCTTCAAGTCGTCTGTGTTCTTGGAGTCGCTTCCTGCGGACAATTTTTGTGTTCAAGGCGGTTTGCCTCTTCCAACAGTCTGTGTAAGGTCAAATAAATACAGTTGAATGATTGTTTTAACTACATCATACATGTATCTTTAATTTTCAGCTGCCGTCTGCTGCAAGTTGTTTTTAACCATCATTTTGACGAATGTTCGTTTGCGAACCGCTACCTGTAGTTGGGAAGAAATCATGCATCCCGCACCGAATATGCATACGGGTGCTCATTGGTCTAAAACATATGTAAATATTGCAGCGAAGGGAAGCTACCCACGGGAGTTTCACTTTAGGTTTTTGTTAGGTTTTTGGTGAAGAACCGTTTGCCAAATCAAAAATAATCATCGAATATCCGGTTATTAACCAATGAGCGCATCGCACTACCAACTCCTCGGACCTACAACTGTTCAGCTTTCCCACGGGATCTAAGTGATATGCCGGCGACAGACGCGTTTGGTCGCACAAAATACGGTGCAGCGGACAGGCAGCTAAACATAAAAGGTACAGATAGTTAGAACATTCATTTATCCTAGCTGGCATTTGTAAAGTTACAAAGAATCTCGACATTGGCAATTATTATTTGCATAATTTTTTTTGAAGTTAGTGGAGCAAGACTCGAAGCTGAGTGTCATACCTTGTAGTCTTTCTATGAAAGTAGTGGTCCAGTGAACGATACCTTCCGCCTGTGGTCTGTGTTCCCTTGGGTCTATGTTCCTTCAGGTATATATGTTTGCCCAGGTCTATGTTTCATAAGCCAGAAACACAGTCGATCAACTGCAGTTGTCCGAGAGAACCACAGTAATCCGACATTATCGGGTTTCACAAACAAAATTTCAGTCGGCCGACTGCGGGTCATCTCACCGGAAGTCGGCCAAACACGGTGATGCTCTCCCCCCAACACTGTGTTCGGCTTACTGCGGTAAACCGAAAATAAATGTAATTATCCGCACAGTCAATGACACAATGACAATGCTCACACTTTGATTATGTTTTCTCTGGCCGATATGAATGCGTGATGTATTGTGTAAAACAATTCCATCTCAAACGGCATAAATAAATCCCTGCGCCTTGAATATGTGCGCAATATAAATTGTATAAAATAAAAATTTAAAATTGTTTTTAAAATAAATCCCTGCGCTTAGAACTGTACCCACGGAATACGCGCGACATAAGCCTCATATTGATTGACTTTTTTGGATTGTGAGCCAAACCTTGTGATTGTTCTTCGAAATGTATCTATCATGACGCAGTAATCCAGGAGACAAGTCAGGGTTATGTCTTGAAGACGTCACATTATGGCGTAAGAGGGTTAGACGTCACGCGAAGGAATTACTGAAAGTCTCGATCATTGTTATTTTTAGCGGGCCGAGACTAGTTTTTTCTTCCATCGCCATTTCCACGTGCAAATGAGCAAACGGAAGTGGTAATGTTGCTAAATTTAGCCCTCGACTTGGCCATTCGGATTACTGTACAGTTGGTTGACTGCGGTTGTCCGCGGGTGACGGTGATTCGCTCATGAAACGCGCTTTTCGGTGACCCGGCGATCAACCACAGTCGATCGACTGGGCCCCAGGGGCCAGTTTCATAAGATAGCAGTGAACCGACTGACAGTCGATCGACTGCCCAGTCGATCGACTGTGGTTGATCGCCGAGGTCACCGAAAAGCGCGTTTCATAAGAATGAAAACTATTGCACGGAATCAAGTAATTTTTGTTGTCACAAGTTTTCCCCAAACTGGTCTTTGATGTAATGAAAAAGGCAAAGTAGTGACTTCATTAGTTTGCCCAGGTTCCAAAATATAATGAGTCCCCCTCCTATTGCTTTGTTTCTAGCTGACTATGACTGCCTAAACGTCATCCGTTCATCTGTCCCTCCATCGGGTTGTCCGTCTGGCTGTCCGTGCACGCCGGGGGAAAATACAACTTTAACGTGAGGTCACCTCCAAAACTATATTTCATACCTCAACAGACTGTCCATGATGTTGGAATGACTTGGATCTAGTCTGTTTGCATTCTTGTCAGCAGAATTTTCCTCAACATTAATATTGACAGTTCTATATCTCCACTACTTGAACCTTTTTTTTCAACAGGTTGTCACATAGTGCCAGAGAGGACCATCAAACCAGGGTACCCAAAGCGTCAGCAGAGAGGCGTGAGAGCCGAGGACGAAAGGAGAAAAAAGAGGCCGTTCGAGTCTTCATCCGAGTCTTCATACTCACCACCACCATCTAGGTTAGTCTTATCTTCATTGTCTTTTCTGTCCGGGATCACTTACACGATTACCCATGTCCATGTTCCCCAGGTCCATGTTCCCCCAGGTCTATGTTCCTTCAAGTCTATGTTCTCTTAGGTCTATGTTCCTTCAGGTATATGTTTGCCCAGGTCTCTGTTCCCTGAGGTTTATATTTTCCACCATGATTATGTTTTCTCTGGTCTCAGTTCCCTAGTTCTAAATTCCCTGGGTGTATGTTCCCTCCAGGCCCAGGAAACAAAGCCCTGCACAACATTAACCAGGGGAAACAGACCTGCTCCCATAGTGACCTTGGGCTGAAAGCTCACGCTCTTGTTTGTGACCAAGAGTAAACCATGCTTGCCTTTCACACTTGGAGAAAACTGGGTCTGTATCATTTTAAGATAAAGCAAGGACTTGGTTTAGATTTTGTTCTGACATGTTAGATAGTGCCTATATTGCTTTGTTTCCATCTGACTATGACTGCCTACATGTTATCCCTTCATCTGTCCCTCAATTTGATTGTCCGTCTGGCTGGCTGTCCATCTGACTGTCCATCTGACCGTCCGTCTGGCTGGTTGTCCGTCTGCTGTCTGTCTATATGACTGGCTGTCTGTCCATTTGTCTGTCTATCTGACGGGTTGTCTGTCCATCTGACTGTCCGTCCGTCTGGCTGTCCCTGCACACCGGGGAAACCTAAAACTTTAATGTGCGGTCACCTCCAAAACCATGTTTCATACTTTAACCAGGCTGTCCATGATGTTGGAATGACTTGGATCTAGTCTGTTTGCATTCTTGTCAGCTGAATTTTCCTCTCAGCATTAATATTGACAGTTCTGGCTCTCCACTACTTGAACCTTTTGTTTTTCAACAGGGTGTCACACAGTGCCAGAGAGGACCATGAAACCAGGATAGCCCAAGGGTCAGCAGAGAGGCATGAAAGCCGAGGTCGAAAGAGGAAGAGAGTAAAGAGGCCGTTCGAGTCTTCACCGATTCTTCATACTCACCACCGCCATCTAGGTTAGCCTTATCTTCATTGTCTGTTTGTGTCTGGATTCAGCTTCATCATTACCCAGGTCTGTGTTTCCCCAGGTCTATGTTTCTCCAGGTCCGTTTCTAAGGTCTGTGTTCCCCCAGGTCTGTGTTTCCCCAGGTCTGTGTTCCCCCAGGTCTGTGTTCCCCCAGGTGTGTTCCTCAGGTCTGTGTTCCCAGACCTGCCTACCCTTACGATTTGGGCGTAACTTACTACGAATGTTAACCCAAACTACGCCACCATGCTTTCCAGAATGGAAGTACGATTTTTAAGAATCCAAAAGTATGATTTTTTGCATCTTATCTCGAAGTAAATCCGATCAGTATAGTTGCTTTCGCAGAGCTTGAGTTTGCGCCTGCGCGAGATCATTTAGGCAATATCCGGTCATTTCCGGCCTGTTCAGCCACAAACAAGATAGACGCTGCCGTTCGCATTACAATGAATTAGCGACGCGTGGAAAATCTGAGTCCCCACGAGACAGACGAATCTGACGAGGAAGCTTGTCACAGTGGTGGTAAAAGGATTGCTGTGAGAAAGAAGACAGCCATTCAACAGAAATACAAAGGCAGCTAAATGAAATCGTGGCCAAGCCTAGGACCTTAATCAAAAGGACCAAAGCACGTCTTGTGTTCCCTTTGCCACAGTGACTTTTCGTGTGCACACATTGGAAAATATGACTGTGCATAGCACATCGGGACAGATTATCACAAGGATGCAGTACAGAGAGCTCATAGAAACAAAAAGACGTTCAAATTACCTGTTTCTTTATCAGGAAGTTGAGTGATACAGTAACAAAACTGGAGGGAGAAGTTATCCGAGCAGAAGACTTAGTGTCAATGTGCAAAATGATTGCCGAATGGAACCTGATTACACTTTCTTCCAACAGATTACTCTTTTTGGCTTGACTCATTACACCTTGTAATTTTGGGGGTAGGCAGGTCTGTGTTCCCCCAGGTCTGTTCCTCAGGTCTGTGTTTCCTCAGGTCGTGTTCCCCCAAGTCTGTGTTTCCCCAAGTCTGTGTTTCCCCAGGTCTGTTCCTCAAGTCTGTGTTCCCCCAGGTCTGTTCCTCAGGTCTGTGTTCCCCCAGGTCTGTGTTCCCCCAGGTCTGTGTTCCTCGGGTCTGTTCCCCCAGGTCTGTGTTTCCCCAGGTCTGTGTTTCCTCAGGTCTGTGTTCCCCCAAGTCTGTGTTCCCCCAGGTCTGTTCCTCAGGTCTGTGTTCTCCCAAGTCTGTGTTCCCCCAGGTTTGTTCCTCAGGTCTGTGTTCCCCCAAGTCTGTGTTTCCCCAGGTCTGTTCCCCCAGGTCTGTTTCCCTATGTCTGTGTTCCCCAAGGTCTGTTTCTCAGGTCTGTGTCCCCCCAGGTCTGTGTTTCCCCAGGTCTGTCTTCTTCTTCTTGTCGTTCGCCAATGCTAAACGTGGAGTCCAGCTCTGGTAATGAAGCTGGTGGTCTTATGAAGAGCCTCCACAGGTCCATGCAGCTTCTCATGAAGGGGCACCGGCCTGGTCCAGATCTCTCTCCTCAGGGGCTTGAGATTCCTGCAGTCCTGCAGGATGTGGGCTGCATCCTGCTCTGCGTCTCCACAGGGACACATGGGGGAGGGCACGGCTCGCAGTTTTTTGTGCAGGTGTTGTTGCATTCTGTTGTGCCCTGTTCTCAAGCGAAAAATGACTACCTGTTCAGGTCTTGACAGTTGGTGGTTGCTGTCGTGCGTTGGGGGGGAGGGGGGGGGTTAAGCAGAGACTTTATGACGGTTTTCATCTCTGTGGAGCTAACTGGGTTTTCTTCTTGTTCGTCCTCCGCACCCAGTTTGGCCATTTTATCCGCTTGTTCGTTCCCCTCTATCCCGCAGTGTTAAAGGACCCACTGCAATATCAATCAATATGAAGCTTATATAGCGCGTATTCCGTGGGTACAGTTCTAAGCGCTTGTCGAATACAGTCTTCAGACAAGTGATGTTATGAAGTGTCGTTGTAAGCTGAGGCAGTTTGTTGTTGTTGACTGCTTGCAGCACAGACAAGGCATCAGTCAGGAAGACAACTTGGGTGTCGGGATTGACCTTGCTGCTGATGGTATTGGCTGCGTGGATAAGCGCTTCTACCTCTGCTCTGTAGTTGGTGCAATGGAGGCCAGTTGGTATAGCCTCTGCTTGCCACTCTCCACTGGGGTGTTGGATGTAGACACCAGCTCCTCCTCTCTTGACGGCATCTGTGGCGGACCCATCTGTAAAGACCCGCATCCATGCTTCTTGGGGGTATATTTCGTCGAGCATGGCAAGTGTCACCTGGCTTTCTTCTGCACATCGCTCTGTTCATCTTTTGTTGTGAGATGAGGAACTGTGGTCTGGATGGACACGTTTTCAAGGTTGTTTTTCCAGGGTGGTTCTTCAAGGGAGAAGTGTGATGGGTGAACCAGTTCAGGCATCTTTGCTTGGTGTTCTCTCTTCAGGGCCCGTGTCTCAGTTGCAAAGCTTGATCTCTTTAGCCTGCCAGAAGAGAGCTGCTTTATCCTTGCATTCATTTGGTGGTCTGGAATGCACTGGTACTTGATGTCTTGTACCATCGCTTTGCATTCTCTTCTCTTGCTGAGTGGAGGTATGCCGGTCACCTGTTGCATCTTGTCTATTGGGGTTGTCTTCATAGCGCCTGTGATGATTCTCATCGCTTGATTTTGGACTATCTCTAGGGTTTGAAGGTGCGTCTTGGCTGCTGTCATCCAAGAGCTAGATCCGTACTCAAGGTGAGGTCGTACGGTCCCCTGGTACACTGTCTTGAGGATCTTTTCGTTTGCGCCCCATTGTGATCCTGCCAGTTTCCTCATGATGTTCAGTTTTCTTCTGACTTTTGCTTCCGCATTCATGATGTGATGTTGCCATGTCATGCGTTTGTCATATGTGACTCCGAGGTAAGTTTGCTGGTCTTCAAACTTCAGTGGCGTGTCACCCAACGTCAGTCTTCCAGGTTGTACTTTGGCGGAGAGTGTGAAGAGAGTAGCTGTTGTCTTGTCTCTGTTGATGGTTACACACCAGTTGTCTGTCCAAGCTGCAACTTTCTCGAGGGCAAGTTGCATCCTGTAGGTCGCAGTTGTTGCATGCTCCTCAGTGCACCAGAGAACAAGGTCATCAGCATACAGTGCTGCATGGACTCTACTGGGCAACTCGGGCATTCAACAGAAATACAAAGGCAGCTAGCTAAATGAAATCGTGGCCATGCCTAGGACCTTAATCAAAAGGACCAAAGCACGTCTTGTGTTCCCTTTGCCACTGTGACTTTTCGTGTGCACACATTGGAAAATATGACTGTGCATAGCCAGGGCCTAGCATTGTAAGCTGTTCGGCTTACTTTACGCCGAAATAACATCTCCAGTACGCGGAACTCGATTTGGTGTACTCCGAAATGCAAAAACCTGTTATTCCCAAACGGTAAACCCAAACAGTCCCAGCTTTCGTTTTGTGCGCTGTTCGGTTCAATTCTCAATCGGTTTGACAGTTTGCTTGAGCACGCACTTCCTGTGGCATCGCGCGACCATGTTTTGTGGCTCTAGACTTGAAATAATGTCTCGAAGCGACATTGTTGAACGTGGTCAGCCATTCAGTGACAAAGAATCTAGGTATTCCTGGAAGTGGGAATGGCACTTTCAGGCCAAATAACACAAGATTGTCAGTGTTTGACTCACATGCGAAGCAAAAGTGAGTCTATGTACTCACCCGAGTCGTCCGTCCGTCCGGAAAACTTTAACGTTGGATATTTCTTGGACACTATTCAGTCTATCAGTACCAAATTTGGCAAGATGGTGTATGATGACAAGGCCCCAAAAAACATACATAGCATCTTGACCTTGCTTCAAGGTCAAGGTCGCAGGGGCCATAAATGTTGCCTAAAAAACAGCTATTTTTCACATTTTTCCCATTTTCTCTGAAGTTTTTGAGATTGAATACCTCACCTACATATGATATATAGGGCAAAGTAAGCCCCATCTTTTGATACCAGTTTGGTTTACCTTGCTTCAAGGTCAAGGTCACAGGAGCTCTTCAAAGTTGGATTGTATACATATTTTGAAGTGACCTTGACCCTGAACTATGGAAGATAACTGTTTCAAACTTAAAAATTATGTGGGGCACATGTTATGCTTTCATCATGAGACACATTTGGTCACATATGGTCAAGGTCAAGGTCACTTTGACCCTTATGAAATGTGACCAAAATAAGGTAGTGAACCACTAAAAGTGACCATATCTCATGGTAGAAAGAGCCAATAAGCACCATTGTACTTCCTATGTCTTGAATTAACAGCTTTGTGTTGCATGACCTTGGATGACCTTGACCTTGGGTCAAGGTCACATGTATTTTGGTAGGAAAAATGTGTAAAGCAGTTCTTAGTGTATGATGTCATTGCTAGGTTTAGTTACCCTAAAGGTCGAGGTCAAGCATGTGAGTCGTATGGGCTTTGCCCTTCTTGTCTTGTTTTCTGTCTGTGTTTTGCTTGTTGGTGAAGGCATAATTTAGTTGCTCAATCTTCTTGGGGGGGGGGGGTCATTTTAGGTAAAAAAAAATCTCAATTTATTTTTCAAATTTTCTATGAGTTTTTTTCTATTTCACCACTATATATATTTATATTTCTTCTTTTTTTTCCCCCACCAGGGGCCAGACCCCCGCCTTTGTAAGCTGAACTCACTTTTTCCAATGCTAGGCCCTGATAGCACATTGGGACAAATGATCACAAGGATGCAGTACAGAGAGCTCATAGACGTTCAAATTACCTGTTTCTTTATCAGGAAGTTGAGTGATACAGTAACAAAACTGGAAGGAGAAATTATCCGAGCAGAAGACTTAGTGACAATGTGCGAAATGATTGCCGAATGGAACCTGAATACACTCTCTTCCAACAGATTACTCTTTTTGGCTTGACTCATTACACCTTGTAATTTTGGGGGTAGGCAGGTCTGTGTTCCCCCAGGTCTGTTCCTCAGGTCTGTGTTTCCCCAGGTCTGTTCCTCAGGTCTGTGTTCCCCCAAGTCTGTGTTTCCCCAGGTGTGTTCCTCAAGTCTGTGTTCCCCCAGGTCTGTTCCTCAGGTCTGTGTTCCCCCAGGTCTGTTCCCCAGGTCTGTGTTCCCGCAGGTCTGTGTTTCCCCAAGTCTGTGTTTCCCCAGGTCTGTGTTCTCCCAGGTCTGTTCCTCAGGTCTGTGTTCTCCCAAGTCTGTGTTCCCCCAGGTTTGTTCCTCAGGTCTGTGTTCCCCCAAGTCTGTGTTTCCCCAGGTCTGTTCCCCCAGGTCTGTTTCTCAGGTCTGTGTTCCCCAGGTCTGTTTCCCTATGTCTGTGTTCCACAAGATCTGTTTCTCAGGTCTGTGTTCCCCCAGGTCTGCTCCCCAAGGTATGTGTTCCCCCAGGTCTGTGATCCCCCATGTCTGTGTTCCCCCAGTTATGTTTCTCAGGTCTGTGTTCCACCAGGTCTGTTCCTCAGGTCTGTGTTTCCCCAGGTGTGTTCCTCAAGTCTGTGTTCCCCCTGGTGTGTTCTTCAGGTCTGTGTTCCTCCAGGTCTGTTCCTCAGGTTAGTCATCCCCCAGATCTCTGTTCCCTGAGGTCTAATTTCCTCTGTGTCTCTATTTCCCAAGGTCTATATACTAATAAATAATGTTATGTGTGTGTGTGTGTGTTTTTTAATGATTAATGTGTCCATCACCTTCGCAATATACTCTCACTCTCTCTTTCTCTCTCTGTTTTTTCCCTCTATGTCACTCAAACTTTGCTTGCAACAACTGCATTATTGAATATAATTCTTCCTGTCCAATTGTTGTGAGTAAGATTATATTGTCTCACACTCTTACCCTAACCTTTGTGGGATGTTGTATTCTGCAGATTCAGGATGCCGATCATCTCTTTGCCAGCCAAAGCAAGTCCTTTCAAGTGACCATTCAAGTGACCATTCAAGTGACCATTCAAGTGTTCAGTTTCCTGCTCTACTCAAAGAGGCACTGTCAGGTGGGGGGGGTGGGGGCGTGGGGGCGGAGATAAATGCAAAAAACATTGTATTTTTTGCCAACAAGTCAATGTAAAAATGTCTACCCACCTTGAATGAGTTCACAAAGAAGAGCCAGAGGTAGCTCAGATTTTGGCAGTGAAAAAAGAAACTTGCTTCGCCGACAAGCTTACCTTGGATCCACGAGTCGTCGCCATCTTGAAACTGCAACTCGTCAGTAACTAGAGTTATCTGTCCTTGGGCTGTGTGTTTCGGCAAGTCGGAAACTTTTTCACACGCTTTGGTGTGTGAACTAATATACACACAAAATTGACGAAAGTGCACAAAAAGGTTCCAGCCTTGAAAACTTCTGAGAACCCTCATTTGACACTTTTCTGCTAGAAACAGTAGTAAACAAAGTGGGTCCCTATTTCATAAACCGACTTTTTTTTAAAACAGTTTTTTGAAAAGGTAATTGGAAAAATGAAAGACGATGACATTTTCAGATTCGCTTCTCTTAAAGGCTGCCCTTTACGTAGCGTTCATTAATTAATTCCTATTGTTTACATGTGCCAATAATGTTATAAAACTGTACCTAAGGGGATATAATAAAGATTGGCTGTAGCTTTCGAACACAGAAAAAATTATTGCAGTATTGCAAAGTGGTGTTGATAGTGTCGAATGTAAACGGAACAGTCTCAAAGTGAAAGTGGATGTTTTCCGGAAATTGCGAAGTTAACAAGAATACAGAAAAGCTCGCTTTCCTGCTTAGCACAATACACTACCGCGCTAATCTGGCGTGTCAATATCACTACGTTTTGCACGTGGAAGGTGAGCGATTACCCCCCGCGGGTTAGGGGGAAGAATTTACCCGATGCTCCCCATGTCGTAAGAGGCGACTAACGGATTTTGTTTCTCCTTTTACCCTTGTTAAGTGTTTCTTGTATAGAATATTATATAGTCAATTTTTGTACAGAATTTAGTCAAGCAGTATGTAAGAAATGTTAAGTCCTTTGTACTGGAAACTTGAATTCTCCCAGTTAGGTAATATATTGTACTACGTTGCAAGCCCTTGGAGCAAATTTTTGATTAGTGCTTTTGTGAACAAGAAACAATTGACAAGTGGCTCTATCCCATCTTCCCCCTTTCCCCGTCGCGAAATAACCCTTCGTGGTTGAAAACGACGTTAAACACCAAATTAAGAAAGAAAGGTGAGCGATTTCCTTCACGCGGGGATTGACGAAGCTGCACTGTCTGTGTTGACAGTCTAAAAATAGCCTAAGTCCTGGAGAACTGTTGCTAAACATAGCAATAAACTTTATAAAGAATTAATTATTTCTCGTAATTGGTAAGGACTTCAAACCTAAAACTTTGCAGGAAGCTTAATTTATACATCCCCGCAACGATGGAAAAAGCCCTGGAAGTAATTAAAATTATTAAATAGGACTATGTCAGCCTTTAAAGTATGGGGAAAGACTGTTCTCAAGAAGACACATTGATAAGTTGCAGACTCCCCGAACTTGGAAGACTTTCTAAGATATTGAGGGATACGTCTGGAATGATAATTAGTACTATCAACCAGGCTATAGCATGGTTACACTTGGTCACAAACAGGAGTGTACTCCGAATGATATGGTTTTTGGAGACACTGGAAGATAGTCAATGTTTTTAAATTGCTATATGTGTGTGTTACAATATTGGTTGAAAATAACAATAATGAATGAAAACAGGATACCAAGAAAAGCGTATAATATGCTCTTGAAGTTGGATGAAAAGGATTAAACAAATTGGGCCACCAATGTTCACCTGGGTTTGTATAGATTTGGATTTGTATGGGAAAACCCAGGAGTTCAGTCAATCCCTGTATTTGTTCAAACATGTAGGCAATGGTTAATTGATTGCAATGTCAAAATTGGTCCAGCCGCAAGACCCTTGCAAGTTTTCGAATGGGATTAGCAGTTACAGAGCCAAATAAGCACAGCCATGATAAAACTAAATTAACTACGGCATTTTTCTGTCCTTTTTGTAAAACATGTATTGAAAGTGATGTGCATTTTGTATTTGTATGCCTAGCGTATGAAGATTTGCGTGCAGAGTTGATTGCAGCAAAATAATACAGGATACCATGTATGTTTCGATTGTCAACACAATTGTACAGTCACAGAACCCTGCGCAGCTGCACATGTTAGAAAACTGGCCATTTTTTATTTGAAAGCCAAAAACACAAAAAGAAGTTGTATTTGGTTAAGTTGATGGTATTGTAATACGTTTTGTCCAGGAAAACTATGTCAGTTTATTACATGACAACATTTGTTTTATTGATCACACGTTCATATTTTTTGCAAGAGCGTATATATAGTTATCGTATGTTAAAAAGGTATGTGAATATGCGGATGATTGGGGAACAAATGCAGCGGACATGCATGTGAAATTCATGAAGAAGTGTCAGATATGCATGCACATGTGACTAACCCAGTACCCCCGTGGGTTAGGGGGAGTCCCATATTGGTTGGGACTAGAAAGAATTTACCCGATGCTACCCTGCATGTCGTAAGAGGCGACTAACGGTTCTGTTTCTTCTCTTCTTTTGTCTTATTTCTGCCTTACCAGTCCTTTCACCTATATTTCCTTCCAAGAAAACTCTCCCTACTATTCCCTGCAGTTTTCCAATTCTTTTCTTGTTGTCTTATTTCTACCTGACTGGATCCATCACCTTTATTTCACTTACCAAAAGTCTTCTTTTCCACATCCTTATTTCTCTGCACCCCGCATGTCGTATGAGGCGACTAACGGATTCTGTTTCTCCTTTAACCCTTGTTGAGTGGTTCTTGTATAGAATATAGTCAATGTTTGTAAAGATTTTAGTCAAGCAGTATGTAAGAAATGTTTAGTCCTTTGTACTGGAAACTTGCATTCTCCCAGTAAGGTCATATATTGTACTACGTTGCAAGCTCCTGGAGCAATTTTTTTGATTAGTGCTTTTGTGAACAAGAAACACTTAACAAGTGGCTCTATCCCATCTCCCCCCTTTCCCCTATCCCATCTCCCCCTTTCCCTCGTCGCGATATAACCTTCGTGGTTGAAAACGACGTTAAACACCAAATAAATAAAGAAAGAAAGACTAACCCAGTATCAAGTATGCCTGTGTGCCGAATATTTTCATATGAATTTCTGTTTGTTAATGTTATGGTGTATCACCCTATTTATGGGCTGAGGAATAAGTATTCTTGAGTCCTGAATACCTGAGGCATGTACATATATACTTTTATGCAGTATATGCTTTTGTTTTCTTCCAAGACAAATTACCAGAAGGAATGTCACTAGTTTTCGTATACTGTTTGAATTCCATGGACCATTTTCACCAAAGGGATTACTGAATAATCTCATGTCTGTTGTAAATTTTGGCCCATGACTTGTGGAGATATTACAATTTGGTGAAAATTAGGCTCGTTTTATGTAAAATATGCTGATTATTTGTTATTTTAGTTTCATCATTTTTCATAAATGTGCTTGGTTAATGTTTCAAATTAAATTTGCTGTTGTAGTTCATTCGGTGTTTTGCTCACAAAAAGTGTTTTGTCAGTTAACATTGATTTAAATAAAATTGGCTGACTAAACTTGATCCATTTGTCTTGAGTGTTTGCATCCATGTCTATAATAGGAGCGTTACAGACTTCACAAATAATGCTACAAATTGCGGATTAGCCAATGGACGAATGAATGTTCTGTTGAATGTTGAATACTGTACAGAATGCATGACCTTTTTTCTTTTTTTTTTAATAGTGGTGAGGCCCTCTACCACCAAAACGAATGTTTAGTCCAAGGCCGAATGCATTAATATGCCTGTGGCTAAATGGCTTTTAGCCATTGGTTAGACATTTATTTGTAACCATAGGCTAAGAAATTCCATTTTCGGACATAGGCTCATTCCTGAACATCACAATTCGTATTTGGTGTGGCGGCAAATTTAATGTGTCCAGGCTTATTATGACTTTCCACAATTGACGATGAGTTACTGATATCGAAACGCACACACACACACAAGAAACAGGGGCGGATCACAGCATGGTTAAGAAGGGGGGGGGGGTTCAAATGTCTTTTAGGGAGAGTTCGACAACGCGAAACAGTTAATTGAGGACGCGAAGTGTTTAAACCATCTAGGGGGGTCTGGGGGCATGCCCCCCCCCCCCCCCCGGAATTCCTCTAATACACCTTCCAAAAAGTATATTTAGGAAGACAAATTTGGATCAAAACAAGGACAATTGACCAATCTGGTGTAACCTGAGACAGCAAATTGCCGACCTACTTTCT
>NC_090260.1:54697127-54724627 GCF_037325665.1 Littorina saxatilis
AAAGGGGAGAATGTACGTTCTGGCTCACCGATTCCGACAGACCCTAAATATTAACGCAAAATAGGCTTCTGGACTAAACTTTTACTAAAATGAAACATGCGACAAAATCAGAAAAAATACTGCATAAATCCATACAAAAAAAATACAGTAAGTAAGGTTGTTTTGAACCAATGCCGGGTCTGTCGGAATCAGTAACCCAGAACGTACATTCCCCTTTCTCTTATACAACATTCTTAAGCTCAATACGCTCTCTCATTTACAAACTTTACTTCATATGTTCTTTCACTGTTAGAATTATATCTGATACATGCAATGTGACTGTCTAAACGAATAGTTAACTCTTTACAAGTGATTCTATTTTTACTTTTTCTTCCCGTCCTATTTGAATCCCCTTTTTAAAAAACTGCTTTTTCAGATCTTCTATATCGATTGGCTTGTTATATTCAGCTCGTGTTTTTGTTTGAATACTTGCTTTCTTACTTTTGTAGTCATCAAAGTCTGTTTGTATCTGTTTGAATTCTTCGTCAGAAACTTTTGAATCTTCAAGTGCTTTACTGATAGACAGTTTTAGGCTAGACAATTTTGATGATGCAAGAGTGGAAATGGATTCGTGTTTTTCAAGCTTTTTCACAATTTTTTTCATTATAGCTGATGCTATAAATGATAAACCACCAACTGCTGCTGCCACACCACCTAGGATTAGAGAAACTGGAGTCCCTACTCCGGTAGCTAACAGAATTGTTCCCGTTACACCTGCAGCTGATGCAAGGATAGTAGAACCAGTGCTGGCATTAGAAAGGCTGTTGTAAGTTGTTGAGTACTTACGTCTAGGCGAGAATATTTTTCTAATTCATCTTCTAGTTGTTTTTGTATATTACTAATGTGTGCCAGTCTGAATTGTTGACTTTCTGCTGCACTTTCATCAATATTAGGATAAAGCTTCACACTGCTAGTCATCTTTTTAATGCAAAATATAAAATATTTATCTATTCTCACTGGCCAGTGTTTCTGCTAAGCTTTGAAGCTGTTCATTGCTTAACACCTTATCTGTATAGTAGAAAGCAATCAAATCAAGATAAGTAAGATTAATACTTCTTATTTCTGTTAAATTATTTATATCTGCGTTAACAACAACATTTTGGTTTGACGTCTGTTTTTTTATTGTGTTAGAATCCTTTTGAACAGCAATAAATACTCTGACTTCTTCAACATTTAATGGTCTCCAGTTGAGATTTATTCCTCTCATTAGAACAGTGTTTGTGGTTTCTTCCCTTTTCCTGACAACTATATCAAATATCATAGTTGCATTCTGCCCTATTGGAAGCTTGGGTATAAAATCGACAATGGTGTCAGCGTCCTTTTCAACACTTTGTTTTCTGTGAATGAGATAGTTGTTCTTATGGAAAGGTTTAACTGCAACTTCTCCCCTGCTGTTAATCGCAGGAACAAGGCTAACAATTAGTGGTTTAGCATTGATTGACTTACGGAATGTGTCGTCTTTTCCAACAAGAGTGTATGGACTCACAAATTCAAACTTCATTTCCAGTCAATCTTTGATAACAGGACTAAGTACCCATTTTTTATTCTGATGTTTCCACATGTAGAATGTGTCATCGACAATTGGATCAGGTACATTAACATCACGGATTTGACCTAGTTTGAGGAATCTTGGTTTCTTTTCATCGTCGATTTCCTTTCTCTTGTAATGACCAGTGTCTGTAAACTCGAATGCATACACTGCACCAACTTCAGCATTGCTCTCAAAGTCGATAGCGTCTGCTAAATCTTTCAACTCTATAGTTGAACATGCAACAGGATAAGCTATTGTAGGTCCACTCGACATTTTAATACTCAATATTTTATGGAACTATTTCCAATGTAATGTTAAACAAACAATCAACTGGTTGTCCACTTTGATTTTTCAGATCAATGTGTAGGAATTCATGACACCCTTCCTCCAAGTCCTTGAACTGAAGTGTCTTAAATGTTGGCACGTGCATTTTACAAAAAGAGGCATCACTCGGTGGAAGAATCCTAAGCAGATCAGAACGCTGATCATTAAACAGATTATAGGATGTGTTAAGCTCTCTCATGTGAACAAACAGTACACTGTTAACATCCATGTCAATGGGACGTGTTCCCTTGTATATTTTTGTAATTCCAAGCATATCAAGGAGTTTGGTTGGAAACTCAAATGATCTGTTTACTTCTCTAGTTTTGGGCATAGTAAGAGTAGCAATGAGACTTGCATGATTTAAACTCGCTGTAATACCTACTGGAGCAAACAATTCTTTCTCTAAAGTGCAGAAGTCATAGTAACCATCTTCTACAGAATGTGTTTTACCATTAATTCTAACCCAGTTGTTAGCCTTTTTTTTTACTGATATTATACCAAGTAACCTTGTACATAATTTCATGCAGTGCAACTTTCATTCCTCCATTTTGATTGTTGATAGGGGTTGCAAGTTTAACTGGCACACTAGTCTTCACATTTGTTAGTGTGATAAACATTTTTTATTCAACAACAAAAATGAGTCAGTATAAATTCAACAAAGACGTTAAATACAAAACTGGACCATATTACAATCCAAAGACTATTTCTTTCCATGAGTTGGACTTTGCTGTAACAGAAACAGAATCCATTCGCGTTAAAGTGCCTGACCCATTCCATTCTTACCTAAATCCCCCAATCAAAAATGATAGTGTTCCAAAGATGTGGAACTCTCACCCAATTCAGTTCTATCAGAATCAGTTAAACTTTGCAATATTCTGTGCAACCACAGGATGTGGAGTGTCCTATGCAGACCACATGAATAATTCAAACTTACTGACAAAGTGTGTGTACACATTTCACGTTTACTATCAGTGCAGGAGAATCTTGTCTGAACTTCAGGCACCAATGCCGCATGAAAAGAGCTGGAACCCATTCAACAATAGGATAAACATGAAAGTGTATGAGCGTCTCTGCAATGAATTCAATATAGATTTTAAGACCGACTTTAGGCAAAAGCAAGACAAAAACCATGGCATGGGAACACTATATTTATGGGGTGTCCACAGGAGGTATAATTTTGATTACTGGCCAGGTCATACATCTTTTTCTTCAAATGTGCAGGTTCAGTTAGGATCAATAGAACAAGAGCACCACAATGCATGGACTACTTTTATATTAGACACCGGCAAAGGTTTCACTGGATCAGGTGTTGAAAGGATCAATGAATCTATCCGAACATATGCGTGGTGCTTGCTAGGCTCGCAGGCACAGACACGATCAAACATAATGAGAACAAGCACAGGGTTTGGTGCACAGAAACAGTTGTTATCAAATTTAGAAGATGTCATAAACTCTGCAGTTGATCTGCCTTCCAGCATCAAAAGGTATCAAGACTCTCTCCGTTATGCAAGATCAAAAGTTGACTTTGCTGTTGGTAACGGCCTTTACATGTTACCTTCTGATCTCCAGCTGCAGATTGGAACAATAACAAATTATAACAATGAAATCATTATTGCTAGTGACACCCAGCCGCTTGGAAAGGGTGAAGAACTGAATTCAGAAATCAGAACGATGTTACAGCCATATCACAATGAACAGAAACAAAGCGTGACAAGTGAAGATCACGCTGCAGGTGAAGATCATTCTGTCACTAGTGATGATCAAGCTGTTAGTATTAGTGATGATCATGAATCGCAGAAGACTGCTCTAGTAATTGGTGGAGTGGGTGTAGGCTTACTTTTGCTTTATTCTCGTTAGCAGAACACCTGCAATTAAAACTATTAGAGTCCAGAGATGTTCAGCCATGAAACCAACAACTTTACCTGCAAAAGATAACAGCCAGCTAACAATTGAACCAATGATTCCTGGAAGTGCATCCAAAGCTTTTGCTGCTAGTTTCTTTAATAGTTCTGCAATGTGTTTGAGTTGTTTCTTTACCCATCCCGGATCAGATGGAGATGAAGGTGAAGGTGGAGGTGGAGGTGTGACAGTGCCACCTGTGAGTGTTAACACTAATGTGCTTATTGCAAATCCTAACGCAGTTAGTATACTAGCTATTGTGATTCTCTGCTCTCTGAAAAGCGTTCTAATTCTTTCAGCAAGAGTTGTGTCTTCGTAAAGGATTCTTTGAATTGTATTTTTTATTCTGCTGACCTGTGTTCTCAGTTGTTCTCTATTGTTACTTAGAACTTCTAACCTTATGGCTTTCTCCTCCTGCAAATCTTTTAAACGCTTAGAAATTCTGTTTTTTACTTCTTGTTCTAGGTTCAAATCATCAGCATCAGCAAGTTTTTGTTTCTCTTTGTTTATATCTTCATCCAGCTGACCTAGTTTTGACAGATTATTTGCTATTTCACCTCTGATGGTTTGTAGTGATTGATTAAGGGCTTCTATTTCTCTCATAGGTAATAGTTCATGTGGAGTCTTCAGTGAAGTTTCCTCAGAAAAAGAAGTCTCTATCTCTTGTATAAGTTGATCAGCCTCATCTGCAAGTTTATTAAGATCTTGCAATGGAACAGATTCTATTTGAGTAGCAGTTGGTAGTCCTAGTTCTGCTTGTTGAAGTAAGGAAACAACATGGGAAGGTGATGACCGTGTGCTAGGCACAATATCTAATTGCCTAAGTCGATTAGCAGTAAGTTTTTGTTTTAGTGAAACTTTTGATAGAAACTTAGCAGGATTAGATTTATATGTAAGTTGGACTTTTTCTCCTTTATCGCTAGTTGTATATAAATGATTTGCTTCCATTTTGAACTGGTTTGGATCTAAAACATCAGGTTCTTCTCCTAAACTTTTGTAGAAATCTCTAACTTTACCTTCCAGAAGTTCATGTCGTGCCACCTCATAATGCAGTGAATGATGGTAGGGAACCAAAGGGATTGCTTCGCTCATGTCGTCCGCTGGCTCAAATAAATCTTCAAATCCACCTTCTGCCATTTGTAACTTATTTTTTATTTTGAAAATAAAAAAAGATGGCACAATCGTTCGGTTCTGTTCTTGATCCTTACAGAAGGCTGAAAGAACCTCTCGGGGTAAAAGGAATAAGGCAAACAGTTATAGTCACAAATAATCCTTCTACTATTGATCAGAATGAAATACTTACTGTTAGGTTTCCTAATCTAGGTAAGAACGATGTTATTGTACCAGGCACTGTAAGACTATCATTCAAATTAGAATTAGAATCTGGCTCAGATGAAAATAGGACTTTGGCTTATAATGTAGGAAGAGCAATTGTGAGGAAGATTACTGTCAAACTGGAAGGGCGGGAAGTGATGTCATTGAATAATGCAGATGTATTTTTAGTTTATGCAGATAATTGGTTGACTGACAATGAAAAGAAAAACAGAGTGTTTCAAGGGATTCAGTCAGACAATGGGATAAAAGTTAGAATAGGAGCCGGAGATAAAGCTGACAACAAAAAAGATAACGCTGTCAATGTTGCTTTTGGAAACAAATTTTGTATTCCACTTGACTTTGAACTCATAAATTCACATCCTCCCTTCTATCAAGGAGCATTGCGTGACAGGCTGTCATACGACCTGACTTTCAATAGTTATGATCGTGTTATGCTTTCACAAGACCCGGAAGCAAAGTATAAGGTGTCTGGAATTTCTTTAGAGTTTGATGTTGTAAACCATCCTGAACTGGCTAGACTTATAGAAAATCAGTACAGTTCTAAGCTGCCTATCTATTATGAAAGAGTGTTGAATCACAGTACACTTTCAAAAAGCCAGGCTGATCCAATCTGGAACATTAACTTGAATACACCAGCTAGGTCAATGAAGGGAATACTTATGTTGTTTGAGGAACCAAAAGATTCATATGAAAGGCAAATAGAAAAGTTTTACAATCCACTAATCAATAGAGTATATTGCACAATTGAAGGGCAGCCAAACCAAATATTTGCATCTGGCATGCTGCCATACCAACACTATGATGAAGCAAGAAAGTACTTTACTGGAGGAAGATTGAAAGACCCAACATCTGATCTTGTGGCTAAAGATCTACATTTACACGGTGTTGGCGTAGAAGATTTCTTGACAAATAAATATGCGTTATGGCTGGATCTCAGAACAACTGACGACAACAAACTGCATGGAAGTGGAAGGCGAATTGAAAACGGATCAGAAGGAATCACAATACAAATTGAAAAGGAAGTAGGGAGTAGTAGTAAATCAGTTAAGATCTACGTGTTTGTTGTGTCAGATGCGCAGTTAAACATCTCTGAAAGCAGATTACAGGATATTGTTTATTGAACGTGTTAAAATGAAGTATCTAGATTTTCTTCCAAAAGATCCACACTGTTCTTTGATTTGTGGGGCAACAGGTTGCGGCAAAACAAGATATGTTTTGGATTTATTACAGACTGTTTACATAAATCACTTTGAACACATAGTCATATTCTGTCCAACCATAAAGCATAACAGAACATACAAGGAGAGAAAATTCATATGGTCTGATCAAAATATATTTATTGTAAATCCTTCTGATCGTCTAAATGTTTGCTTGGAGCATTATTTCGATCTTTTTCAGAACACGCCAACACTGTTTATTATTGATGACTGTGCAGCAGAACGTGACATTGTTAGAAAGAAAAGTGCACTAGCAAAGCTTGCATTCAGTGGACGACATGCATTAATATCAGTTTGGATATTAACACAAAAATACAATGCAGTTCTGAAAGACTTTAGAGAGCAACTCAAAACAATAACATTGTTCTATTCAAAGGACCGTGACAGTTTTGAAGAGTGTCTTCGAGAAAATGATGTCATTGAAAACAAACAGGAGAGAGAAAGAATAAAGAATAATCTGAAATCTTCTAAGCACTCGAAACTGGTTTTAAAAACTGATCAACCAGTTCAGTATGTATGTTTGTAGAAATCCTTGCTAAGTTCTTGTCAAGTTCTTACTCAAGTTCTTGTCAAGTTCTTACTCAAGTTCTTGTCAAGTTCTTACCCAAGTTCTTGTTAAGTTCTTACACAAGTTCTTACTAAGTTCTTGTCAAGTTCTTACTCAAGTTCTTGTTAAGTTCTTACTCAAGTTCTTACTCAAGTTCCTACCTAAGTTCTTGTTAAGTTCCTACCTAAGTTCTTACTCAAGTTTAATTACTAGATTTTTATTTTATTCTGCATCAAAATAAAATGAACTGTGATGAATTGCTGATGCAGACTGCTACAGATATTGAAATCTGTGACAGTAGGACTATACCTGATAAAAAAGAAAGATTGTATTCACTTGCTGTTTGTGGAAAAACAAAACACTACCTTGGGCAGCAGTTAACTGTGGAAGAAGTACAACATCTTTCCTCAGAAGATATAGAAAAGTATCATGGACGGTATGAATCAGTGCTTGGTTCTAAGATGGTTAGAAGTATTGGACAGACTGTTATAGGTTTGTACACAAAGATTTTTGGACATTTTACACCTCTCGACTCGGAGGAAGACTTAACACATGATCTAACTCATGACCCTGTTGTTTCCAAGTCCCTCGAATCTCTTGCCTGTGGCCTGTATTATCGATTTGGTGCTTTATTAGTACCATTTGTTGCTGGATTAATTACTTTCAAACACATTAATTTTCAGAATAAAAAAGATGACGGATCAGTTGAAGCAGACAGTGGAGCAGACGAAAATACCAGAAGTGAACACAGTGACAAAGAAACCTGGTAGAGTAGAAGCAGGAAAAAAACTAGCCGAATGGAACAGACAAAAAAAGTTAAATCAAAAGGCAAAGCAGAACATTATGTCTGAGGTTGAGCAGACACCAAACATTCCTGAAGTGACTAAGGTCACACAAACTGATCAAGAATTAAAATCTTCATTTCTATCATACAGAAAAGTAGCTGTAGCAGCTGTTGTTGGAGGAGGTGGATACTTGCTTTACAAACTTTGGCAAGGCAAATATAAAGTGTCAGAAAGACCAAAATCAGAAACACCAAAACCAGAAACACCAAAACCAACAAACAAAGCAGTACAAACAATAAAAAAGCCCACAGTAGTACCTGCAGTGGATTCATTTCATATGGAATAATTTTAATATTTTAATTTTGATAACATAAAAATGAGTTCTGAAAAGACAATAGTTAATCTAGTTTATCACGCTGCAGTGATTGGAGGCTTGAGTGTAGGTTACACAATGCTGGGTAAAAGTCTCCTCAGAATGAAACCAGCCGACTTGGGAAAGTTAGACTTCGAAGACGGTGCTAAACTAATTGGTGTTGTGACAGCTTCCTTTGCAACAAAAGACTTTTTGGTGAAGCAAGGAATTATTCCAGAAAATATAAACATGTAAGACAATAAAATGGCTAGCTTGGTTATGGTGGTGGGAGGTGCGATTGTAAATGCGCTTGCATTTTCTGGCAGCAACTATTTGTTTTCTAAACTGCAAAATGGTGAAGAGAGGGAAAGGCACAACAAAGCCATGGAACAACTGGCGAAAGCACAGGATGAATACGAGAAGAAACGAATTGCGCAGTTAGACTTTATGAATGATAAACTCAGGCAGCAAGGACATGCAAACAAAACCTTTGCCAATGTTGATGCAGCCATTCAAGAATACTATCTTGTAACTGGAAAGAAAATGAAGACAAGTGCTCCTCCAAAACTGGGTGACTTTTATCAGCCTTCAGAAGAGCAGAAGGTGGGCGAGATTGTTTTCATTGTTATTGGTATGGCTGTTGTTTACTTTATTGCGCGTGCTGTCAAATCTTAATATTCTGTCATTTAAAAAACCATGAGTGATGCTTTGTTATCTAAAATATATTATTCCCCAAAAGGATACTGGAAAGGAAGAACTGCTATTGACAAGCTCAGTGACGCAGCAGGTGTTTCTCAAGATACAGCAAAGAAATGGTTGTCAAAGCAGGCAGTTTGGCAGATCTATTTACCTGCACCAAGAAAAATTACACGACCACACTTTGTTAACATTAAACCGAATGACACTCATCAAATAGACCTGCTGTATTTACCGCATGACACAGTCAGAAGGAAGAAATATAAGTATGCACTGACTGTAGTTGATGTTGCAACAAGATACAAAGATGCTGAACCGTTGACAGAGAAAAGTGCTATAGCTACAGCTGTTGCCCTGCAAGAAATTTACAGACGTGGACCACTAAAGTATCCCAGAATGATTCAGTGCGATGATGGTAAGGAGTTTAAAGGAGCTGTCAACCAGCTTCTGTTAAAACATCATGTTACAGTGAAGAGAGGTATTCCAGGAAACCACAGGTCACAGGCTATTGTTGAGAGCTTTAACAAACAGTTGGCAGAAAAACTGTTTTCATATCAGTACCATCAGGAATTTTTGGACACAGAAAGTAAATTGCGTAACACTGAATGGGTCAAAAGATTACCATCAGTACTTAGAGCAATGAATCTGGAGGTATTTAAAGCTACAGGGTTAAGACCAGTTGATGCAATCAAACAGAAAACAATACCTGTTGCTCCAAAGTCAACAACACCAGTGGCATTACTACCTTTCAATCAGAAAGTCAGATATTTATATGCACCCGGTGAAGCTGAGGGTGACAGCAGGAAGCGTGCAACGGATCCAATCTGGAGTATTGACATTCATGAAATCAAGAGAGTAGTAGAGACAAATCCACCTATATATTACTTGAGAGAACCAGCACCGCAAAGAGCCTTTGTAAAAGAGGAATTACAATTAGTTCCACGTGGTACAAATGTTAAATGATTTTTTATTTCAGATTTTATAGTGTTAACAAAAATGGAAGCAACTTTATTTTTTTAATTTATATTTTTATTTTGAGTTATAAAATCAAACTCACAGCGATGGAAGACTCTGTATTAGAATCTTTATCGACAGTATTTGACACCGTTGAATTACAAGTAACGGATCCTCAAAATGTGCAGTCCAGTGTGCAAGACGCCATTGAACAAATTCCAAACAATTTGTTGATTGAACCTCCAGTAAAAGTGCAGATAGTCAGTTTAATAAAATACAAAACAGTCAGTGATGAGGTGCTAGAAGTTCATGTTTCAACCAGACAACTAGCACTTAATTCTATGGCAGAATTGAATGGAAACTGGGCAGATGAAATGATGAAACGGTTTGAGCAAGCTGCAGAGGATGCAAAGATGAAAGGATCCGGATGGTCAGAAGGTGAAATTCTAAAAATAGAATTGAAGCTAAGTAAATTTGCCCCCATCAGAGGTAGAAGTTACATACCTTTACCTCCTGCTCTTGTCAAAAAACGTGCTGTGCTGAACATAAAGAATGATGACGACAAATGTTTTATGTGGTGTGTTCTGGCAAGACTGTACAGTGTAAAGAAAAATGCAGAAAGAGTGTCTAACTATCATGCATACAGAAATAAACTAAACTTTACTGGTATTGAATTTCCTGTCAGCATTACAAGCATTGACAAATTTGAACAGCAAAACAAACCCATCACCGTAAATGTTTACACGTGGGATGAGGAAGATGAACTGAAACCAGTCAGAATATCAAAGAACTCACCAACGATTGGTGATTGTGATACTAACCATGTTGACATGTTACTAATGACTGATGGTGTAAAATATCATTACACTTTGATTCGTACAATGAGTAGACTGATGGCGAGCACAAGCAATCACAATAGTAAACAAGACTTTTGTAGGCGATGTCTCTTGCGTATTCCATCAATTCATGCAGCACTTATACACAAGCAACATTGTAAGAGCGTTGATGATGCAGTTGTGAAGTTAACAACACCACCGCCAGACAGCAAAGTGTATTTTAAGAATGTATGCAAACTACAGAAAAGTCCTTATGTTGTTTATGCTGACTTTGAATCTATCATTGTGCCATATGAAGGACCTTTACCAAAAGACCTACCTAAAACAGTAACTCTAAGTAATCATCAAGTCTGTTCATATGCATTTATTGTTGTTAGTTCAGATGGTAAACATTCTAAACCGCAATTGTACAGAGGACCTAATGCAGCAAAGAACTTCTTACAGCAAATGAACCAAGTGCGAAATGACTGCTCCAAACAACTGAATCTTTCAGACATTGTTATGAAACCTGAAGACCAAGAACAGTTTAACTCTACCACACAGTGTTGGATATGCGAACAAAGTCTAACACCAAACACAGACAATCCAATAGTAAGAGATCATGATCATGTAAGTGGGCAGTTCCGAGGAGCAGCACACAGCAAATGTAATCTACAATTAAAGTTTGATCCTAAGACTTGGAAGCTTCCAATCTTCTTCCATAACTTGCGCGGTTATGATTCACATCTGATCATGCAGGCAGTAACTGATGAATACAAAGCAAGATGCATTGCGCAGTCTTCAGAAAAGTACATGGCCTTTACTCTGAATAGTTTATACTTCTACGATTCTGCTCAACATCTGATGGGAACACTTGAGTCTTTATCTTCATCACTAACTGCTTTCCCAATCACATGTAAGTACTTTGACAGTGACTTAGTTAGAAAGGGAGTCTATCCATATGAATACATGGATTCGTGGGAGAGGTTTGATGAAGATGAGTTACCACCAAAGGATGCTTACTTCTCACGGCTGAAGGGTAAAGGTATACGTGACGAAGACTATGAACACGCTAAGACTGCATGGAATAAATTAGGATGTAATACAATGGGTGATTATCATGATCAATATTTGTTGGCTGATGTTTGTTTACTTGCAGATATATTTGAGAATTACAGAAGAACATGTATGAAGCACTACAATCTAGATCCTTCACATTACATATCTGCACCAGGCATGAGCTGGGATGCATTTCTTAGATTTACAGGAGTAAAGATTGACTTGCTATCAGATCTACCTACACTTCAGATGATTGAAAATGGACTACGTGGAGGAATCAGTATGGCTTCACACAATTACTGCAAAGCCAACAACAAATACTTGGACGACTTTGATCCTATGAAACCTTCTAATTACATCATGTATCTAGATGCAAACAATTTGTATGGTTGGGCAATGTGTCAGACGCTTCCACTTCGGAACTTTAAGATCTATTCAGGACCATTTTCACAATGTCTTGTGCTGACAATATTAAAAGCAGGCCCAGACAGTCGAAAGGGATGGATACTAGAAGTTGACTTAGACTATCCACTATCACTTCATGATCTACATAATGATTATCCTTTAGCGGCTGAGAGGTTAAAAGTAAACCCAAGAGAACCTCCAAAGCTGGTGCCCAATCTGTTTCACAAAAAGAAGTATGTGTGTCACTACAGACTGTTACAGTTTTACATTAGACATGGATTAATTTTGAAGGCTGTTCATCGTATAATTTTATTTGATCAAGAACAGTTTATGAAACCTTACATCATGAAAAACACAGAACTGAGAACCAAAGCCGCTGATGCATCAGAGAAAGACTTTTTTAAACTGATGAACAACAGTTGCTTTGGTAAGACAATGGAAAACCCACACAAGAGAAAGGATGTTAGACTTGTTACAAGAGAAAATGAGGCCATCAAGCTGACATCCAAACCACAGTATCAAGACTTTAAATACTTTCATGAACAGCTGTATGGTATCTTAATGAAAAAACTTGTAGTCAAGCTTGACAAACCAGTATTCATAGGCTTTACTGTGCTAGAGTTGTCAAAACTGTTGATGCTTGAGTTTTTGTATGATTATTTGTCACGATCGGGTGACAGAGACCAAGAAAGCGTCACTCAGTGGAGTGCCTGTTCTGGGTCAATGTATGATAGAAAGCGCCTGTGCGTGATATTGGACACAGCAGAGTTTTTGCTGACAGTGCTCCCGAGCACGGATGTTTTGAAACGCACGAGCTTCACAGTGCAGGTTTCTGCTGTCATAGGGCTGACGGTTTTTTTCGCTGACAGCGCGCACGGGATTTTCAGGGATTGAGTTTCTCGTGTCTTTTTTTCCTGCTTGGGGAGGCAAAACTGTGTATAGCTGGACTGGTTTGGTGACAAGGTCAGTCACGTGTATTTGGCTAGGTGGTCTGTCAGAGACTCAAGGACGACACACTTGACACCCAGCGGCAGAAGGGGAAGGACCTAACACACAGTTACTAGAGTATGATGGTTTTTCACCGAGTATCATATTCGGCACTCTAGGGGAACTTCCACAAGTTATTCCTTTCCTCTGCCACGTATTTTGCTGAGGACAAGTCGTCACATTTCCTTCGTCGGCGATGGCTTTCGCATAAGGATTCGACAAGGGGTTCTGGACGTTTTGGGTCACTGTTGACGAACAGAGACTGTTCCAGGGAGGAGGCGGACTTTGCTTCCATTGAGAGTTACAATCATAGGCTTTTGAGGTAATAAATCATTATTTAACGCTGTTGATGAGTCTGTGTTGTGGAATGAAATACTCTCTGTTGTTCTTTCCAGGTTAGCGCATAATTTACTCTCTGTGACGCTAAAATACTAATCTGTATATGGTTTTTGCAGATAGGGAGAGAAGGACGGAAAATGGCTGTTTTGTTGTTGTAAAAAGTCAGTTTTGTGCAGGCCCACGTGCTCGATGAGATATTTAAAGATGACATGTTTTAAGGTGGTGGGTGAGGGGTAGCTGACATGTTTAGTGCACCGATGCTTTCTGTTTGCAGCCTTCCTTCGATTCGTTCGATTCGTTTCGTTCGTTCGTTACGTTCCTGTAACATCTGCACGGCTGACTCTGGCGGGAACTGTTGAGGCTACGCTAACCAGGAGACCGGCTAACCAGCGGACCGGCTAACCAGCGAACCGGCTAACCAGCGGACCGGCTAACCAGCGAACCGACTAACCAGCATACCGGCTAAGCAGCAGCAGCAGAGATAAAGCTAAGTGCACCATGTCGTACGCACCCCGTTGACCACCGTTGTCTTTTCGTATCTATGATTTCATTGGAGTAGTGACAACGTGGGGTGTGTGACACCTGCACGAACTAGAGCTTTTCGAACAGAACATTCTCATTTGACTGTATTTACACGGGTTCAGCGTGTTACTATAATTTTCTACATACTACTGGCATTTTGTCAGTGAACACTGGTTTTTTACGTGTTGAGAACGTAAAAGGAACATATTTTGAGTGAAGGCTCGAGGGAGGTGGAGAGTTTATACATAAACAGGCGTCTGAAACTTATACTTTTGTTGACTCTATTTAATTGTATGACTGCGAGAGTGGATCGTGGTGTGGTTAGTTAATTAGTAGTAATTAACCGGTTCATAATCACCTTAAGTGATATATTGAAACGTGACACGTGGGGGCCAAGCCGGGATTTACTCAGTTAATTTCCAACTGATAAAGACCCACCAATTAAGGAGAACTAAGAGCAGATAATCTCGTCAGTGCTCGACTTATTTTCTGCTTGGTGCTACCCTTTTTTGTATAGTTTTGATCATATACCACACCTTAAGCGATTCACATCTTGCAGGAAATGTAAATTGTAATTTGTGAGTTATTGTATGCGCTAACTGTGATTATCTCCCTTTCCTTTGTTTGTGAATCTTTGTTGTTGTACGTTCAGAGTTTTCCGTTGCAGAGAGCTGAGCGGGGTTAGCGGATTTGTTATTCGTTTTACTCAGTTTTCTCTACATTGTTGTTTCGCATTCCGTAACAGGTTACATTTTCTACCGTCTTGTTTTACTTGGATTTTTCTCCAGATTTTGACTTTGTTGGAATTTTGGGGGGGAAGGGTCCGAGGACTTCTGTCCTAACCAAGGCTGTGGGAAACACTCTGTTTCACCGCAAAAAGCAGCCGATAAAGTAGGCCACGGCTGTGGGAAACACTTTGTTTCACCGCAGAAAGCAGCCATAAAGTAGGCTACGCGATTTGTTCTACACCGTTTGGATTTTTCTTCTGCATTTTCCGGTTGCTGGATTTTTGTATCCACCGCTTTCGTCACCGCGTATTCTAGCTATAGCTGCGTTAGACTTACTTTTGTGATAAAGCTTTGCTAAAACTAACCATGGCTACAGGGGGATCTCCGACGAGGAGAATAACTTTCGAGACTCCTGGCAGCGAGCAACCGACTGAGCGAGACGCACGCGTTAGAGCCCGAAGCGTTCTAAAACGCTTAGAAGTAGAACGGAAGGAAGAATTTGAGCGACTGACAAGAAAAGAAGAACGTGACCGACAGGACAAGAAGGACGAACTTGACAGACAAGAAAGGGAACGACAGGCTGAACGAGACAGACAGGAAAGGAAAGACGAACGTGACAGACAAGAACGGAAAGAGAAAGACGAACGTGACCGACAGGATAAGAAAGACGAGCTTGAGAGACAGGAACGACAGGCCGAACTTGACAGACAGGAACGGAAAGAGAAAGAGCAGGCGGATCGCGATCTCCAGCTAGAACTAGCTAGGCTACAGGCCGAGAAGGGTACGCTTACTCAGGCTAGCGCGCCGACGTTTGTTGCCGACCGTACGAGACTGCCGACGTTCGACGATGACAAGGACGAGCTCGACGACTTTTTACGCCGGTTTGAGCGCATTGCATCTGACCAGAAGTGGGAAGAGGCCACGTGGGCTAGCCGCCTTAGCACCTGCTTAAAGGGACGCGCATTGCAGCTCTACAACGCTTTGGAGGACGACGAGGCGAGAGACTATCAGGCACTTAAGAAGGCGTTACTCCAGCGCTTTAACCTGACTGCTGAAGCCTACAGACGACGTCTGCGTAACAGCAAGAGACTGAGCGGCGAGCTGAGTCATCAGTTTGTGGCACGCCTTAACCTCTACCTGCGGCGCTGGGTGGAGATGGCCGAAAAGGACTGGACCGTCAACGACCTTGCCGACCTCATAGTCATGGAACAACTGATGTCCAGCCTGCGACCTGAGGTGGTGACCTTCGTGCAGGAACACCAGCCAAAGACTACTCAGGAGGCAGCCGACTGGATCAGAGTGCACGAGGACGCCCAGGCGATCTCCGGCAAATCTTCAGGCTCACGGCCAGGAAAATCGGGAAATTCGGGTTCTTCAGGACCCAAGGACGGGAAGGACGATCAGGGACACAAGGGATCGAGTTCCAGATCTGACATCCAGTGTTACTACTGCAACAAGCGGGGCCACGTGAAGAAGGACTGCCACAAGAGACAGGCTGACCAGAAGGGCGTTCACTTCGTTGGCAGTGAGGAGTTCAGGGACGTCACGAGCTCATGCACCATCCCACAACTCTGCGTTCCGTGCTCCAGGAAACATTTCCAGCCCCACTGCAACGTCTACGTTAACGGAGTGAAGGGCGAAGGTCTGCGGGACACAGGGGCAGACATGATAGTGGTTCGGGCGAGTCTAGTTCCAGCTATGGCCTACACAGGAGACAGCATCAGGGTGAGAATGGCCGAGGCATCTCACGCTTACGACTTGAACACGGCAGTGATCAAGGTCGTAACCCCGTTGTTCACGGGGACCATTGTGGCCGTCGTCATGGACGATCCTCCATGCGACCTGCTCATTGGAAACCGGGTTCAGTTTGTGGACGGCGTCACCAGGGAGGTTCCCGTTTATCGGTCTCCCGACGTCATTTCAGTGCTCACGCGGGCACAGGCGGAGCGAGAGGACAAACCTCTCAAACCCCTACCTGCTGCACGAGCTGCCCTGGGGAACGTGACCCCCGCGCTTCTCGCGAAGGCTCAGGATTCTGACCCGACCTTAGCTACTCCTCGGGAGCACGCGAAGTCGGGGAAGGTGAAGCTGAGCGGGAAGCATGGGAGGTCAAAGTTCCTCAGGGACAAGAAGTTGCTCTACCGTGAGTTCAGCAACCAAGAAGGTACATTCAAACAGGTTGTCGTGCCTCGCGAGTTTCGCGAGGGTGTCATGGCAACGGCACACGACTCGATTCTGGGAGGTCATCTTGGTACCAAGAAGACCACGGATCGTGTCTGGCGCCACTTTTACTGGCCAGGCATCTGCACGGATGTCCGACGTTTCTGTGCGTCCTGCGATAAGTGCCAGAAGGTGGTTGCCAAAGGAAGGGTGAGGAAGGTCCCCTTAGAGAAGATGCCGCTCATCGACGAACCCTTTCGTCGGGTGGCAGTGGACATCATCGGGCCCATCTTGCCTGCGTCTGAGGACGGAAACAGATACATTTTGACCATGGTGGACTACGCTACTCGATACCCAGAGGCGATCCCTCTGAAATCGATTGAAGCCACGCGAGTAGCTGAGGCTCTGGTTACTATGTGGTCCCGGCTGGGAATTCCATCAGAGGTACTCACCGACAGAGGCACGCAGTTCACGGGAGGAGTGATGGCGGAGGCAGCACGACTGCTATCACTGGAGCAGCACTTCACCACTCCTTACCATGCTCAGTGCAACGGACTGGTGGAAAGGTTCAATGGCACCTTGAAGACCATGCTGAGGAAACTAGCTCAGGAGAAACCACGCACGTGGGACAGGTACATCCCAGCATTGCTTTTTGCATACCGCGAGGTTCCTCAGGAGAGCTTGGGTTTTTCCCCATTTGAGTTGTTGTACGGCAGACAGGTACGCGGTCCCATGGCTATCCTGCGTCAAGCTTGGACGGACGAAGAAGCTGACGAGGAGGTGCAGACGACAGCGACCTACATCGTAGAACTCAGGAACAGGATTGAAGAGACCTGCAAATTGGCTCAAGAGAACCTGGGAAGAGCAGCACAGCGTTACGCGCGAGGATTCGACCGCAAGGCACGGCCGCGCAGCTTCAAGATTGGAGAACGGGTGTTGCTACTTCTACCTGTCAAACACAACAAGCTACAACTGCAGTGGCAAGGACCTTTTGAGGTGACAGCGAAAGTGGGCCAAAACGACTACAGGATCGTCATGAACGGGAAAGCACGCCTGTACCACGCCAACCTGCTGCGCGCCTACATAGAGAGGACTGCCTACGGGGAAAAGGACAAAGTGACAGAAGCAGTTGCTGTCGTGATGGACGAGACAACGGAAGAACAGGGAGGAGGACGGGTACCAGTTTGTCCGCTGGAGGCTAGTGAGGATCTCACGGACGTGCACATCTCACCTGATCTTGGGGACGACCAGCAGGCGGACCTGCAAGAGATCCTGAAGGATGCAGCACGGGTCCTTACAGACATACCACTTCAGACGCATCTAGAGGAGTTTACCTTCGACTTGCTGGAGAAACAGCCAGTGAGGACGAAGCAGTATCCCATGCCTCATGCCCAGAAGGAGGTGGTCAGGAAGGAAATCGCCGACATGACGAAGTTGGGCGTCATCGAGCCAGCGAACTCTCCCTACAGTTCACCAATTGTGCTTGTAAAGAAGAAGGATGGACGCGTCAGGTTCTGCGTTGACTACCGGAAGCTGAACAAGATTACGGCGTTTGACGCGGAACCCATGCCTGATGTGGACTACCTCTTCAGTCACTTGGCCAAGGCCAAGTACTTTTCCAAACTGGACCTCACCAAGGGATACTGGCAAATCCCAGTTGCCGAGGAAGACCGCCCAAAGACTGCATTTACCACTCCATTCGGCCAGTTCCAGTGGACAGTCATGCCTTTTGGTCTACAGAATGCAGGTGCCGTCTTCACTCGCATGATGAGGAAACTTTTGGAACCATTGAAGCGCGAGGACATCAGCAGTTTCATCGACGATGTGCTGATCGCGACAGAGACATGGACTGAACATCTCGACGCCCTGCGCGACGTGTTCGGAAGGTTGAAGGACGGAAATCTGGGAGCTAAACCGTCCAAGTGCTACTTGGGATTCCGGGAATTGTCTTTCCTGGGTCATGTTGTCGGCGAGGGATTGCTCGTTCCAGAGGACGACAAGATCCAGAAGATTCGGGAGGCGGAGCCACCGCGCACGAAGAAAGAAGTCAGGTCTTTCCTGGGCCTAGCCAGCTTCTATAGACGCTTCATCCCGCACTTTGCCGAAATCGCTCTACCACTGACCAACCTTACCAAGAAACTACAACCGACCGTTGTAGTGTGGACTGAGGAATGTAGCTCCGCATTCAACACCCTGAAGAGGCGACTCACCAGTCAGCCTATTCTCCGACTACCAGACCTGAACAAGGACTTCGTGCTGAGGACAGACGCTTCAGGGAAGGGACTTGGGGCAGTGTTGCTTCAGGAGACAGAGGGGTTTTTGCACCCTGTTTGCTTCGCCAGCCGCAAGCTGACCTCGGCCGAGGCAGCGTATGCAACGGTTGAACGCGAGTGTCTCGCCATTGTCTGGGGCATCCAGAAGTTCGAAGCGTACCTGTACGGACGACCTTTCTGTCTGGAGACGGACCATCAACCTCTGCAATATCTTCAGGTTGCAAGGTTGGCAAACGCCAGACTTATGCGCTGGGCGTTGATTCTCCAACCGTACCAATTCACGGTACGCGTCATTCCGGGCGCCAACAATGTTGGAGCTGA
The DNA here is from genome assembly GCF_037325665.1 of Littorina saxatilis. Taxonomy (NCBI): domain Eukaryota; kingdom Metazoa; phylum Mollusca; class Gastropoda; order Littorinimorpha; family Littorinidae; genus Littorina; species Littorina saxatilis. The sequence continues at coordinate 54,716,416 of NC_090260.1, forward strand.
CTTTCTCTCTCGGGCTGTAGAGGAGAACATGACTGTGAGCGAAACCGAGGTTTCGTCTTGAAGAGGGGAGGTGTGTCACGATCGGGTGACAGAGACCAAGAAAGCGTCACTCAGTGGAGTGCCTGTTCTGGGTCAATGTATGATAGAAAGCGCCTGTGCGTGATATTGGACACAGCAGAGTTTTTGCTGACAGTGCTCCCGAGCACGGATGTTTTGAAACGCACGAGCTTCACAGTGCAGGTTTCTGCTGTCATAGGGCTGACGGTTTTTTTCGCTGACAGCGCGCACGGGATTTTCAGGGATTGAGTTTCTCGTGTCTTTTTTTCCTGCTTGGGGAGGCAAAACTGTGTATAGCTGGACTGGTTTGGTGACAAGGTCAGTCACGTGTATTTGGCTAGGTGGTCTGTCAGAGACTCAAGGACGACACACTTGACACCCAGCGGCAGAAGGGGAAGGACCTAACACACAGTTACTAGAGTATGATGGTTTTTCACCGAGTATCATATTCGGCACTCTAGGGGAACTTCCACAAGTTATTCCTTTCCTCTGCCACGTATTTTGCTGAGGACAAGTCGTCACATTTCCTTCGTCGGCGATGGCTTTCGCATAAGGATTCGACAAGGGGTTCTGGACGTTTTGGGTCACTGTTGACGAACAGAGACTGTTCCAGGGAGGAGGCGGACTTTGCTTCCATTGAGAGTTACAATCATAGGCTTTTGAGGTAATAAATCATTATTTAACGCTGTTGATGAGTCTGTGTTGTGGAATGAAATACTCTCTGTTGTTCTTTCCAGGTTAGCGCATAATTTACTCTCTGTGACGCTAAAATACTAATCTGTATATGGTTTTTGCAGATAGGGAGAGAAGGACGGAAAATGGCTGTTTTGTTGTTGTAAAAAGTCAGTTTTGTGCAGGCCCACGTGCTCGATGAGATATTTAAAGATGACATGTTTTAAGGTGGTGGGTGAGGGGTAGCTGACATGTTTAGTGCACCGATGCTTTCTGTTTGCAGCCTTCCTTCGATTCGTTCGATTCGTTTCGTTCGTTCGTTACGTTCCTGTAACATCTGCACGGCTGACTCTGGCGGGAACTGTTGAGGCTACGCTAACCAGGAGACCGGCTAACCAGCGGACCGGCTAACCAGCGAACCGGCTAACCAGCGGACCGGCTAACCAGCGAACCGACTAACCAGCATACCGGCTAAGCAGCAGCAGCAGAGATAAAGCTAAGTGCACCATGTCGTACGCACCCCGTTGACCACCGTTGTCTTTTCGTATCTATGATTTCATTGGAGTAGTGACAACGTGGGGTGTGTGACACCTGCACGAACTAGAGCTTTTCGAACAGAACATTCTCATTTGACTGTATTTACACGGGTTCAGCGTGTTACTATAATTTTCTACATACTACTGGCATTTTGTCAGTGAACACTGGTTTTTTACGTGTTGAGAACGTAAAAGGAACATATTTTGAGTGAAGGCTCGAGGGAGGTGGAGAGTTTATACATAAACAGGCGTCTGAAACTTATACTTTTGTTGACTCTATTTAATTGTATGACTGCGAGAGTGGATCGTGGTGTGGTTAGTTAATTAGTAGTAATTAACCGGTTCATAATCACCTTGAGTGATATATTGAAGCGTGACATTATTTGAAACCAAGATATCCCAAATCGAGAGTACTTTACACAGACACAGATTCATTCTTACTTGACATTCCAGCGGATGACATTTACAAAGATCTAGAAGCTGAAAGTCCTGCAGTAAAAGGAAAAGATTCTTTTTATGACACTTGCGACTACCCTAAAGAATCACCATTGCACTCAAATGTTAACAAGAAGGTTATTGGAAAGATGAAAGATGAAATGAATGGGAAGATAATTAAGGAGTATGTTGGATTGCGTGCAAAGATGTACAGTGTTGCAAGTGAGAAAGGGGTGGTTAAAAAAGCAAAGGGTGTAAGCAAACAGGTTGTAAAGTCGAGCATATCGCATGATAACTACAAGGAAGCACTGTTTCAGAAGCGAGTGTTTCACCATGACAACCCTAAGATCAGTTCCGCGCTTCATCAGATCAACACAACTATTGTAAACAAGAAATCTTTAGATGCTAATGACACAAAGCGCGTTTATTCATCACCAGAATATTCTTATGCAATTGGACACTGGAGAACAAACGCGACTCCAAATAGTCTGAGTGTGTAATAAGAATTTTTGTCAATCGGGAAAACCCGCTATGGCGGGGAAGTGTTTGTGAAAGGGGAGTAGGCTTTGTTGAGTTTCAAAGCAGCCACTAAGTACACTTTTCAAAGCTTGATTCAATAAACAAGTTTTAATATTCATGAACCACGTGATACACCAGAACCAATCGTGGTGGAACAATATTAAACAAGTCATTTGCATAAAGTGCACTCGGTGGCTGCCTTTTCAGGCGGCCTAAATATTGAAGCGAAGCGTTGAAACAGAGTGACCCAAGCCGCCGGTTTACCAGCAAGACCTACCGTTCACGCGTGAACGGTACTATTTTTAGAATCCTAGAATTCTTGAGAATTTCGGAGCTGGCTTGTTTCTGGTACACATACAGGCAAAATTGGTCATCACTGAGTTTGTGTAACACAGGAATTAGTTGTGAAATACGTCACCCTATGGGAGGGGGAGACGGCAAAATTGTTACCAAAAACATCATAGATTGTATTGTGCAGGGTCAACTGCAACAAACTCAAACCGAGCCATTCATTCCTCCTTGTATTTGAGCGACTTATATACCAACATTTTTATGTCTTATTTTCAGCACAGGTGTAGGAAAAATCATATACCAAAGTCTTATTTATTTTCTAATTTAACATTTTTTTTACAAATATGACCATGGTCTTTTAAACATACAGTGACATTAAACATTGTTATGTTAAAAAAAAGAAAAAAGAAAGAAAGCTTTTGCGCACAAATCAGAAATACAGGCCAAACCGTGAGTTTCTGTGGCAAAGCGCGACAGAGGAAATTGCACTGGTTTTATTTTTAGATCAGTGGGAAATTTTCAAGAACAGACGCTTGCATTTGGATGTGTCCAATAATAGTAGGTTTGGTTGTGATCAATCAGAATAATGTAGGCAGGGATGTCGTTAGGCGTCGGACATATAACGATGAAAATCCCCAAATGTCCGATTCACATTGCCGCATGTCGGTCAGATGTCCTATCGTTTTAGCCTGAGCGTGGTCATTGTCCGATATGTACTCCATTCCTTCAGACAGCGCGATATTCGTTAATTTTCATTTCAAGATACAAATCTTCTAAAAGACCGAACGCTCTCGTGTTCAGCTGACACTGAAGTTGTCAGTGCCGTATGATCTTTTCTTTTGTTGGGAATTCCCGAACCGTCTGGTGCAGCCACAGAGTCTGAGATGCAGCGCACTGATCTAAACTGACTAGTGCATGCTACAGGAGTACGGGAGACAACTCCAACTGACTAAATTTGTCGTCTGCTTTTGTTTTCGATACGAGACGATTATTTAGCTTGAACACCTGCAACGGCTTGTAATTTCCGTGGTTGTATGAGAGAAAGGGGGAATGTACGTTCTGGGTTACTGATTCCGACAGACCCGGCATTGGTTCAAAACAACCTTACTTTACTGTATTTTTTTTTTGTATGGATTTATGCAGTATTTTTCTGATTTTGTCGCATGTTTCATTTTAGTAAAAGTTTAGTCCAGAAGCCTATTTTGCGTTAATATTTAGGGTCTGTCGGAATCGGTGAGCCAGAACGTACATTCTCCCTTTCTCTTGGCCCGATTGAGCAGAGAAGACCGCCAAATTGCATTGGGTCGTTTACAAGCAGGCCAAAGTGAAAGTGCAATCGCCAGGCACTTCCACGTGTCCCAGAGCACCATCAGTAGACTGTGGGTCAGGTTTCAAGCCACTGGCTCCGTTGCTGACTTGCCACGAGCGGGAAGACCAAGGGCGACAACTGCTGCTCACGACCGCTTCATACGGCTCCGCCACCTCCGGAATCGTTTCCTGTCGGCCTCATCTTCTGTCCAGGCTCTCCCCGGGCCACACCGATTATCGGACCAGACCGTGCGGAACCGCCTGCATGAAGCTGGTTTGAGAGCTCGCAGACCTCACAGAGGAGCTGTCCTCACCCGCCGCCATCGCCAGAACCGAGTGCAGTGGGGCAACCAGCACCTTCGCTGGACCGTCCGGAATCACTGGAGACACGTGTGGTTCAGCGACGAGTCCTACTTCCTGCTCCAGCGACATGATGGTCGGAGGAGGGTCTACCGGAGAGTAAACGAACGTTACGCGCCCAACTGTGTGGATGAGGCACCCGTTCATGGTGGTGGAGGCGTCATGGTGTGGGGGGCGATCAATACCGCTGGAAGGAGCACCCTGGTGCACGTCCAAGGGCGCATAACTGCCCAGCGATACGTGGAGGAAATTCTGCGCCCACACGCCCTTCCTCTTCTGGCTGACCAGGATGCCATATTCCAGCAGGACAACGCTCGCCCGCACACAGCACGACTCACCACCCAGTTCCTCACCGACCACCATGTCCAGGTGCTTCCCTGGCCATCCATGTCGCCAGACATGAACCCGATAGAACACCTCTGGGATGAATTGGACAGACGTGTGCGCAGGCGAGAAGAAGCGCCGGCAAATCACCGCGATCTATTGCAGGCACTTCAGGAGGAGTGGGACACCATCCCACAGCGAGATATCCGGCATCTGATCCAGTCCATGCCCAGAAGGTGCCGGGCAGTTCTTGCTGCTCAAGGCAGTCACACCCCCTACTGACTTGACAGCCTCGGCACCCAATCGTATTGATTGACTGATTGATTTGAGGATGCAAATGAACTGTGTGTGCATTCAACTGTGTCCATACCAAATTTCAAACAAATAATCTAAATATTGGATTTTCTGTTAATTTTTTCGAAAAATAAAACAAATTTGGCAAGTAGCAACTATGCGTTTCTTTTTTTGAACAGTATATATACAAACAAATCAAAACTTGACTAAATGATAATAATAAGATAAAAAAAATAAATGGTTCCAAGATAATTAAATTAATACTCATTTTGAATTTATAAATTTGATTTAATAAAAGAACAAAAAGGTATTTAATAATGATAGTTATTTAAAAATAATAGAAATTATAAATAATTACGTTGTTTAAATTGTTCTTAATAATTTTAAAGAAATGAAATGTTTTTAAGACATATTTGAGGTTCTTTGGGGTTAAATTAGGTGTATAGGTTAAAGTTGTTGTCATTTTATGTTTAGTTTTTCCTTTTTATGAATTTGAATACATATTTATTTGTTAAATTTTGATTGACATATTGTTCGATTTATTTATCGATTAGTTTGTTATTTTGCACGATTTAAATATATTGTCAAAAACTGTTGATGTTATCATAAGAATGTAAAATAAGATATTTTTTTAAGGAACGTAAATTAAAGCCCTAATATCTCAGAAAAAAAGCTGATTCCCACATAAAAAAAAACGTGACTAAATGTAAAAAGAGTCTACCTTGTAGTCAGTGCAATTTGCATAGCTGCCTTCCCTAGTTGTATTTTATCGTCACGCTCATAAGAAAAATACCTAACTCAGTGTTAGGCATTTCTGAACTGAGACTACAGGGGAAGCTACGCGAAGGGTACACTACATTGGGGTGTGCACGTTAAAGATCCCACGATTGACAAAATGGTCTTTCCTGGCAAAATTGTATAGGCATAGATAAAAATGTCCACCCAAAGACCTGTGTGACTTGGAATAATAGGCCGTGAAAAGTAGGATATGCGCCGAAATGGCTGCGATCTGCTGGCCGATGTGAATGCGTGATGTATTGTGTAAAAACAGTCCATCTCACACGGCATAAATAAATCCCTGCGCCTTGAATATGTGCGCGATATAAATTGCATAAAATAAACATAAAAAAATAAAAAAAAATAATAAATCCCTGCGCTTAGAACTGTACCCACGGAATACGCGCGATATAAGCCTCATTATTGATTGATTGATTGAGGGTATACACTCTTCAAAAAAAGTTAAGGATCACTTTTGTACAAGCACGCCACACAAAACAGACAAGACCGAATTCTTTCTTTTAGTTTACATTATATAATTGAACAACCAAGGAGTAATGACAAACAAAGCAAAGATCGAACGCGGCAGCGACAATTTAGCTAGAGTGTGTCAAACGTGACAACCCTCGAAAATGGAATTCACAACAATGTGAATCAGTGTCAATAACGCGTGTGCCCTCCGTTGTGTGCCAGGCATTCAACACATCGTATGCGCATGGAGTGGATCAGGTTGCATATGAATGCTCTGGGAACTCCATTCCACCTCTGCTGGAGCCATTGCAGCAGTTGACCAAGATTGGCAGGAGGAGGGTGATGTTGATTTACCCGACGACAAAGCTCGTCCCACATGTGCTCTATGGGTGTCAGGTCCGGGCTGTTGGCTGGTCACAGAATCCTGTTGACCCTGGCCTGCTGGATGAAGGTGTTTACAGCTGCAGAGCGATGATGAGGTGTGTTGTCATCCTGAAGAATCGCACGAGGGCCGATCGCTTGGAGGGCTGGAACGACCAGGGGTTGCAAGATCTCATTCTGGTAACGGACAACGGTCAAGTTGCCCACTACATGGTACAGAGGTGTCCTAAGACGTGTGCTGATCCCTCCCCAGACCATCACAGAGCCTCCGTCAAAACGCTGTCGTTCCAGAACAGCGCCTTCTGCGAAGCGCTCTACGCGACGCCTCCACACTCGGATGCGACCATCAGCAGGTTCCAAGCAAAAGCGGGACTCATCTGTAAACAACACCTGAGCCCACTGCTGACATTGTCACCTCACATGTTGAGTGCACCAGGCTCGGCGAGCTGCTCGGTGATAAGCAGTCAGGGTTGTTCCTCGGACTGGACGCCTTGCACGCAAGCCAAAGTTGTGTCAGCTGTTTCGGATCGTTTGACCACTAACAACAGTGTTGGTGGTAGCTTGTAGGCGTTGCCTAATGTTGTTTACCGTAGCCATTCTTTGTTGCATGTGTAACCGAGTGCCGTAACACTACGAGGGAGGCGAAGTGCAATCAAACAGGATTGAAAATGTTAGGGCTAATTTCTTAGCCCTATAAAAACTGTTATGCAAACCCGAAGGTTTCCATGGACATACAGACATCGGAAACCACCAGACCCCATCACAAACAGAATTCCACAATCCACCGGTGTTGACTCAAAGGCCAACAACTCGGGTGCAGAGTTTGCTGTGAAAGGAGCGGTAGCCTCCCCTGTTACAATCGCCCCCGTTTGAATGAACTTCGTCCCGAAGTTCCGAACCGGGGAACCACTGTCCATCCCAAGTTCGCAGAATGGGAACAGCACGAAAATGTTCAGTGGTCATATTATGCCATTACCTGAACATATCATGCCGAGTCCCATCCCTGCTCGCAAGCGCCAGATGTAACCGAGTGCCGTAACACTACGATCACCTCGGGAGGCGAAGTGCAATCAAACAGGATTGAAAATATTAGGGCTAATTTTTTAGCACTATAAAAACTGTTATGCAAACCAGAAGGTTTCCATGAACATACAGACAATCAGAAACCACCAGACCCCATCACAAACAGAGTTCCACAATCCACCGGTGTTGACTTAAAGACCAACAACTCGTGTGCAGAGTCTGCTGTGAAAGGAGCAGTAGCCTTCCCTGTCACACATGGTCTGCCTCTGAATGAAACGATCCTCTCTTTGTGTGGTGACTCTGGGCCGACCAGAACGTTGTAGCTCCTGCACTCTTCCAGTTGCGTGGAATCTCTGTTTTAGTCTGATGATGACAGAGGGAGCCACTGCAAGCCTCTGGGCCACTTGCCTGGCAGCAACACCGTCTTGTAGCCATCCTATTGCCCTTCCTCTATCCAAATCGCTCAGTTTTCTTCGTGGGGGCATGTTGCTAATGTGCAGAATTGTGTCAGCGTGTCAACCTTTAAACACAAGCTGGTGAGCAATGTTCATAGCCAGGACCCTGTTGTAGCACGTGCATCACAACCTTTTACCCTGGCATGCGTTCCGCAAATTTCATGGGGCTATAAAAAACACCCTTTTTCTTCCAAAATGCAGAAGCTTTTGAGAAGTCCCACAAAGGGAAATAACTCTTTCCTGCCAAACAAAATTCTAGGTCAAGACTCATTGTTCATTTGTTAATTCAAACATATTACTCTTTTAATT